>NC_041049.1:3872285-4022285 GCF_900634775.1 Gouania willdenowi
CAGTTTGAAGTCTCTGTGGCTGACAAGTGGCTCCTCTTAGTGTCAGCAGGTGATTGATCAATCCAAAGTCAGCCCTAAGGCCGACAATAACGTGGAGTCGCTCTAATGCTGAGGTGTGATTGTGTCCAGTGCAGGAGCTCGTGTGACTGAATGCAACAGAGCGACGAGGGAAGCTTCAGGTATGATGGAAAGACCTGTAGCTTCTTCCAGAATCAGAATCAGAATCAGAATCATCTTTATTCGCCAAGTGTATGTTGTACACACGAGGAATTTGACGAGGAATTTGACTCGGTCACATTTATGGTGCCTTCCTCCTACACTGTGATTATTTAAAGAAAATAGTTTTGGGCAAATCAAGATTAAAGATGTTTTCTCTTTTCCCTCCTTAGTCAATATTATGTTATATTTAGAAGAATAATGTATATTTGACAGTTCTGTGTAACAGGATATTAATAGGTCGTACCTATTGGAACACACCACAGTTCCTTTGTTTACTTAAAATTTACATATTATTTCCACTGGTTTTACTTTGTCTTTGTTTACCTGTTTTTTAATTATCATTTTGTTAATTTGCTATGTATGTGGTTAAATATATACACTTTTTTTTAAATTATCATTACTTTATTTATTGTTATTTGTATATGTACATATATATATATATAGTGTGTGTGTGTGTGTGTGTGTGTGTGTGTGTGTGTGTGTGATGTTTTTGTGTTTGAAAAATAACAAGAATGAGTTGTATATCTTGAGAAGAATATATATGAAAACTAATAAAAATACTTGGAAAAAAATAACAAGTTAAAATGAAGCAGTATAGAGTCATGTGTGAATAGTACAGAAGTGGATTAGGGCCAATTTTGTTGAAAAAAATAATTTTGGGAAAATCAAGAATAAAGTTGAAATTTTGAGAATAAAGTTAAAATGTAATATTGAGATTAAAGTCGAAAAGTAAAAATTTTGAAAATGAACTCAAAATACAATACCGTGATAAAGTTGAAGGTTTGGTAATAAAGTAAATTCCACCAGAAAGCTGACGAGGGCCAATTTATCATGACAACAAACAGCAGATCATGGCCGTGAATCAATGAATGTGCAAAACCAGTGATCAATCGGTCGATCGCGAAGGCATTTTGTGTCGATCGCGCTCATGGGCCCCAAGACTAAATGAATGAGAACGCCACGGTCACGTACACCAGAAATTAAACCTAACAATTCCGATTCTGGCCTCAATTTCAGGGGGCGCTAGTGCACTAATCTGTTCATTTAAAAAGACATTTCAAAGGTTTAAGCCACATTTGTAAAAACAGTGGAGGATCCCTTTAAAAGACTTAAAATGAATGTTTATTTCTTTAAAATGAGAGGAAATGTTTTCTGAAAGATAAAACACCCATAGAGTGCGTCATGATGTCTGTGTCGAGGAAACCAACAGAAAATCCAGGTCATTGATAAGGGTTTGTGCCCTTGTCACCGAGCACTGATGTGTCCCTGTCAGCTCCCAGGCAGCCTTGTTCCTCACTCAGCTCCACATTCTCTCTCTCTCTCTCTCTCTCCTTCCTACCTGTCACATCTCTCTCCCTCGTCCTCCTCACCCAGCAGCATCCGACCTCCCCACAAACATCGGATGCTATCAGGGAGCCAGTTCACAGCTTATTGCATCCATCTTTCTCCTAGCACAACCGTCTCATAAAGCTGCGGGGTTTTTTCTTCTGTTTTAGCAGAACAGCATGACATTCAGCAGCCAATCAGAACAGGGGACGATCCCCTTCTCTCCCGCTCAGCCATTTTGCCATCGTGCCACCCACTTTCACCATGCAGCAGCGACTGCGTCTCCTGCGGTTTAACACCTTTTGAGTTCATTAGCGCTGTGCAGCGGCGTGTCAACAGCTCTTATTTACTAATTAGAAACTGATGACAATAGCTGAGGCGCACAATGGAGGGGACAATGGTGATTTTCATCTCTGACTCCAGTGTCAGTGCAAAGTATTAGTCACTCGACTGTGTAATGAGCTCCTCGCCTCCCGCTGGATCGTGCAGAAGACAAACGTTTCCATCTCGAACAAACAAAAAGTCATGAAGAAGTTTCTGTGAGACTTTTCTCAGGACTTTCCCCCAAAGGTCAATGTTCTGGTTGTGCCAGCGCAGAGGGAGAGAGAATAAAAGAAATGACCACATAAACCATGGTATAGATCAGTGGTTCTCAACCTTTTTAGCCCGCGACCCCCAAAAAACAGGTTCCAGAGAGCAGGGACCCCCACTGTAGCTGAAGGTGGTTGAACACAGACATGAACATTGAAGAACAGTCATGTGGAGACAGGACCATCTATAAGGGGGAATAAAGGGGAGAGATTTTTGGGGTCCATCCATAAAGTCAGTAAAATTATGGTCCATTGTTCTATGAATCTGTGATAACCACATTTATTTATTCATCTGAATAATATCTACTGTTATCCAGGAAGTCTGTAGTCATCTTAAAGACGTAAATTATTGTTTTAATCAGAAACAAAATGGGTTGAAAGTGGGCAAAAACAGACAGAAAAAGTGGTTGAGTGGCAAAAAATGTGTATGACAAATCGTGAATGTGGTTGTTCAATTGTCAAAATTAAGCATGAAATATGGTGAAAATAGGTTAAAAGTTACAACAATGGGTCAACATATGCGACATTAGGTGGAAAAAGGTTTATAAGTGACGAAAACGTCTTGAAAGTGGAAAAAAAATGTGCAGAAAAGGCATTTAAATGATGGAAAATTGAAAGAAATGTGACCCAAGAAAACGTGATGAAAGTAAGTTCAAATAGGGAAAGTTTGGTCAAGTTGCAGAAAAAGGGTAAAACCCTAACCCTAAGCAAAAATGGGCTCAAATTGTTCTGAAAACATTTTTAGTTTCTTGAAGGCATCTGGCAACCCCTCCCATTGTCTTGCAACCCCAAATGGGGTCCCGACCCTAAGGTTTCTGGATTAGATAATAAAGTATCCCACTGAGCTGGTGAAACCGTTCTTGTTCGCACTGATTCCTCCAAGATCTTATACGTCTTCTGAAGCCTTCACTCAGCCCGAGTCTTCTTTTGTTTTACGGTCGCTGGTGAGAAAGCGAAGGCCCTGCCTGCCAACCCCCGGGGCCTGTGAGTCAGTGAGGAGGGGCTTAGCATGTTATTGTTTCATACAATGATTTCTAAAAACAGCCATGGATCATTTTTCCTAAAGCACAAAAGGAAACAGTAGCATATTCATCCCTCAAAACAACATGTTTAAAGTAACCTTTGGTTCGTCTTTATTCAAGGTCACGGCCAGTTTAACAACGTGATGCAGGTTTAGGGGCCAATTATGTAACATCATATTATTGGATAAAGACTTTACCTTCTCGTTTCTCCAGAAGGGCTTCAACTCTCCTCATATATGATGCATCCAATATATCCATCTATCCATTTTATAGCCCACTCTGTCATTTTCAGGGTCTGCTAGGCATTAGGCAGGGGGTACACCCTGGACAGGGCGCCAGTCCATCGCGGGGCTATGAAAGACACAAACAGACAAGCACCAACAATCCCATTCACCCCTAAGAGTAATCTAAAGACTCCAATCAAGCTAAAAGTCACGTTTTTGGATGGTGACAGGAAACTGGAGCATCCGGAGAAAACCCACGACTCAAAACAGACCCAAGTGTCCATGTTGGGGCTTGAACCACTACATCTCCCTACTGCCCAATACACTGTAGATATATTTGTTCAATTAACTCTGTTTTTTTATCTGCACCTAGTTCTTCAATTGAAACCAGAATAGACTCCTTGTTGTACTTTAACAATGCCAACAACGCCCTCTGTTGTTCGGCGATGGCGTGAAATAAGATGTGGAGACGCTCAACATGTGAGCACTGGAATCTCTTGACTCCAGGCAGATGAGTCTGAGCAGGAAAAGAAAGCGCAATGGAAACACTTACCTGATCACATGACCACCTAACTCTGAGAAAAAAATTGTGAGATATGTGTGGACAGAAGAGGATTAAACTTAAAATATATTACTGAAACAACAAAGGAACGCAGAGCGCCGTAAGGAGGTTTGGAACGTCCATCTTCCTCCGGATGAGATTTCACCAGAGTTACGATTGTCCAAAACAACCTTCAATGGAAACACGTTCAAACCGCAATTGTACTTTGTTGGAATTTTAGAGATACAGCTTTTATTTAAGAAAAATAAATTGTAATGGAAACAGCTTATTTTGCTTTAAAGTGCCATTACAGGACTCCTCAGTGGTCTGGCCTGGTCCACATGCCACCATTTGACACACTCTGATCTGTGATTTATGAGTAACTAAGTAGTTATCAAGTCTTACACATCTGAGCTGCATTCCCTACTCTTCTTTATTCTGTTATATTTTGGTCTTCTTCTCAATCAGTACTTTTCATGCAACCCGGTTGCTAAATTAAGGCTAAATCAAGGACAAGCAGAACTATCAGCTATCAAAACGAAAAGCGAGGCATTTCACAAGACACAAGATTAGGATTGAAGAGTGTTTGGAAAGTAAATAGTAAGGCTAACTCTGGCCAGTTTGCTAGCAGATACATTACATGCGTAGCAGTGAGTAATTCTGTTTTATAGGCTTGAAAACACAAGAATTGCTACAGGAAAAACAACAATAATAAAATGCTATTAGTCGGAGGTGTAACGTCAGCACAGCTGTTAGCAAAGCCAAAAGATTAACCTTGAGGTAACTCAATGATGCATGATTATCCATCACAACTTGAGGAAAACTTCAAGCTACAAACAGATTTTAAAACCGTGTTGGTGAAGTGAAACCAGACTTTGTATCAGTCATCCATGCCAGGCTTGTTCCTGAAAGCTGATGTCAGCAGAAATCAGGGATTGGTCGATTGCAAACGTAGCTCACCAGCCCAAAAATGTGCCAAAAAGTCGCCCTGGGTTTAGATGGTAAAGTGAGGAGGACCAGAGTGACGTTATCTCTGTGAACTTCTCCATCAAAGTTGTCGGAGCTTGTAAAGTTATAAAAGGGAGCAGGTGGATCCTTGGTGTAAACCTACAACACACATCCTCATAAACAAAGAATGAACTTCCTGCCCTCCCACATGCTCCGCAGCTCATCACCGATGCAAATGGATGCAACGGCACCTGCAGATTCCTTAAAATGAGGCCCGTGTCACTCCGTTGCCGTTGGGTTATGCAGGATGATGAGAGAGCGCATGCTAATGTATGCATATGAGTGCACGCTAGTCAAGTGCAGTGAAGTCCTGCAGCAGAGTGAAAGGTGTCGGGTTTTTCATACAGGTAGAGGTGCAGGAAGCCTGTAGCGGTTCTGTTTAAGAGGAACATCTGAGTGAGTTTAATGTTGGTCAGAGCACCGAAGAAAACTACAGCCCGTATGAGATTATTACCATGTGTGCATCAGAGGGAAAACAGTCACTAGCTGGGGTTCCATTACAAAACAAAAAGAAACAATACTTTGTGCTTTGAACGTGTCTCCAGTGAAGGTTGTTTTGGAGCCTTGTAACTCCTGTGAAACCCCATCCCGTGAGACTTGGCTGCAGGAAGATGGACGTATGAAGGTAGATATGTTGCAACATGTGAGCTTGTAGAATATCATGTTTTATTACTACTTGCGTCAAATATAATTTACAAACACAACTCTCCGTTTACAACGTCTCAAATCTGCCACCACAGAAACACAAACGACTGCTGTCACGTGAATCTGCGCTGCTTGAGTTTTGCAACACATTATGACGTGTGTTTGACCAATCAGAAGGGAGGAATTGGAGACAGATCTTTTGTGTCTTTTTATTGCACCAGAAGTGATATGACCAAAACAAAGTTATTTTTCTGCACTGTAAAGGAAACATGCTAAAGTTAGCCTCCACAGATTGTTTGAAAGAGGTTGTGAGAGTCATTTATGAACAAAAAGAGTGATGGAGAACGCTTCTCCTTGTTTACATTTAGGTTAACGCTGTGGAGATCAGCTGATGCAGTGGCCAAGCAGTTAATATCATTTACAAATCTTTCTTCATTTTTATGAGACAGTTCACATACATGTTCATTGTTTATTGCTTTAAACTGTAGATTTTGTAAATTAGAAATTTGAAGCCCAGCTCCACAATTAAATAATAAATGGTTGAATGGCTTTTACATGTTTTAGGGAATACATTTATGATCAATGTAATGTGTTTTGAAGACAATGGCTGACTTTGCTTGACAAGGTCTTTAAGTGTATCCTTACACCTACAGTATATTCAGATCTCAAACAAACTCGTTCAAAGAGATGTTGACAGACAAGGATCGTCAATTTAAGAGATTGATTCAGTGAGTGAGTTAGATTCAGCCATACGACTTCAGCAGACTTATGGAGTCCTGAAGTCTACGGATCATCAGCAAATGTAATAAGAGGCAGGAGGTCATGGTATTATTATGATTGACATAACAAGCAGTGAGATATGGAAACTTCCCACAGAGGACGAGGCTGCCATGACTCACATCTGTCCACATGTATAACTGTGAGGAACATACTGTACGTGTTCTCCCACACTGAACCTCAGCATCAGGCTGAAAACAGATTTTTCTGACATTCTCTCACCCCCTACTGTGTGACGCGGCCCAGTGAGTGGGCGCCAAACTCTGTGATCCTCCCATGGTCGAGCACGCCTGACCCTGTATACGCTCATACGGACACAAAGAGGAGAAACAGAGAGGGAGGAAATCAAAGATGGGTGCGATCCCTCTCCTGCAGCGGTGCACTTATAGATATTTTCCAGCTTTCTTCTCCCAACATCAATGATCCAATGCATAAGAAAAACTGTGCACACAAACATAACAAAGGCCCAAAGGCTCCAACATGGATCCTTTTCAGCCTCAACAAAAGAATCTGGAAAAATGCTACTGTTCACAGTCTACTGAATCCTCGCCATGTTTTAGTTGTTATTAATCACATTGATCACGTGACTAAGGCAGACTATTAGTGTTGAAACCAGTGTTATATTTTTTGACTAACAATTTTTGTCATAGTTTTTGTAGTATTGTACTCTATCCGAGACCATGGTTGTGTCCAAATAGTCACTCTTATCTCCTTCTCTATCCACTTTTCCTTAACCCCCGGAAGTGTTTAAGTAGCTACCATGGTAAGGAGCGTTTCAATTCTATAAAAGCTAAGGAAAGGAGGCTTAGTGCAATGAAAATGTTGTGTTATTTTACATAATGACGTCATCTTTGAAGGTCTTAAAAGTAACTAGCTCTTTTTTTTAAATGGAAGGAGTAGAAATTTGTTTGTTTAAAATAGTAAAGAGTAAAAGTAAAAAGTCACCAAAAAACCCACCCATGTAAAGTACAGATAGCAGAGAAATAGATTTAAGTACAGTAACAAAGTATTTGTACTTAATTACTTGTCACCTCTGACCAAAACTGAATCAATATTTGGTGTCATAATTAACACTGATAGAAACTGGCAGGTCCGGCATTCCCACACGTCTTTCTTTGAGGATCTGACCCTTTAATAATCCTTGAATCAATTATTCCTGTGAGGATTTTCACATAATTATTCTCTGCATGTTTTTATAAAGTCATCCATAGGAAGATGATTCAAGATTTATCCGAGACGGTAAAGAACTGCACTAAAATGTGGAACTCACAGCAGCAAAGCTAATAATGTAAAAAGCGAGGGATGCACTGAATATTCTGTCGAATATTGCAAAAAAAGGCCACATTCGGCCTTAGGTTTAGTGAGGTAAAGCAAGTAGCGTGTGATGCAATCAAACAACGTGCAGTGATTTAGAGTCGGAAAAGTGTGTGTGCATTGCTGCAGAACCAGCAGCAGCTGCACAAACACAGCCAGACTCTCTCCTTACCGCTCTTCGTCACGAAGTAAAAGTTGGAAACCGTCCAATTCCAGAACCGAGTCCGTTGTTAGCGCTGTGAGCCACAAATCTGTAAACATTACCATAGTTTCCTCCTTACACTACACCGTGTCTCGCTGCATAGGCTGGTGTAGCATTAGCATGGAGTGCTAACAGCGGATGTGTGTAAACAATGGCTCCGTGGCTCCAAGCAGTGACTCTCAACATGATCAGCAGCAGGAAATATAGTGCAGTTTGTTGTTACGGGCCCCAAGCTCTGGGGCTGGTGTAGCAGTGATATGTGCAATCTGAAAAAAACCACTGAAAAACACTGTGAATGAACACAAGGTGTGCTGCCTTCAATCCAGATTGCATTTTCTTTAATCATTCACAAATCACTCTATTTCAGTACCACAAAAGTACACTCCACACTCAGTTTCCATCCACAACATATCAATATAAACACACAAGACACATAACATCATTTCACCAAATTAACATGGCATCATTTATCACTTTCTTAATAAATGTTCTTCTGCAGCTACTAAGCTCACTCACAAAACCAATTTAAGTTTTAACTAACACTTAAGATGGTCAGAGATCATTAACTTAAATCCTAAAATTAAAGTAAAGTGCATATTAACAGTTATAAAAGTAAATTAAACTCCCAAAACCGGAGTCTCCGAAATATCGCGATATTTCGGTCACAACATCTCGCGTGACTTCACACGTGTGGGAATGGTTCGCCTGCTCTAACCCTCACACAAACATCGGTTCTAAAACACCAGTAATGTTTTTAACATACACATAAACAACAAGGTAGTTACCTTACAGTGTGATAAATGACAGATTTTACTGTGTACTGACCTGAAAAACACTGTGAATGAACAAGAGCAATGAAGACGAGGTGTTCTGCCTTCAATCCAGATTGCATTTGACGGGAAACAGGAAGTTGCACCGTAAAACCCAACCCGGGGTGCAGCACCGTAAAACCCAACCCGGGGTGCAGCACCTCCAACACAAAGGTTCCTCTCTGCTCTCTCACTCAAATCAGGACAGCACTAATGACATGTGAAAATGTCCAAATGTTTAAGTGTAAATACTTAATATTAAAAAATAAATAAAACCATCTATTTATTACTATAACATACAAAATAATAAAATAACTAAAAACAATGTGGTCACATTTTTAGGTGCACCACATTGTATTTACATATATGGCAATAAAGTATAATGTATATTCTATATTAAACAGCAGTATTTGTTTTAGCTTTTAGATAGTTGGAGAGGGAGGAGCTCACATTCTAGGTGACGTCACCTGCCAACGTGGGCAAAATCCATTTTGCCCGTTGAAAGCTGACTTTTTACAAAATGCGGAATAACAAGGGAGGCTAAAGGATGTTTATCACTGTAGCAAAACCATTATAGAGTGATTTTTTCATTATACCTCCCCTTTAATGCATTTTAGCTTTTATTTGGAATGCATGTGTTGTTTTTTTTCGAAGGCCTAATATAAAAGAAAAACCTTGTTGTGCTTTTATGAAAAGCAAAGGCTACTGGAATATTAAAAAAATGTCAGAATAGTCAGTAAACATTTACTTTATTTTAAAAAAACATGTCTAAAAATGTATTCTAGGCTATTTATGCACTATTTAAAAAAATAGTGAAAAACTTAACAACCGCATTCATAATTCAGTATTCGGCCATATTTTATTCAGCTTCGGCCTCAAATTTTCATTTCGGTGCATCCCTATAAAAAGCTAATTTATTAATGATTTCTCTTTTCTTAATCTCTGAGGCTTCATTTTCTCTTCATTGGCGAAATCCTCTCGTTATCCATATTAACCTGTTTTTAACACCTGTCACTAGAGGTAAATCACATGGGGATTGTCCGCGTTGACAGTGAGACACTGACGTGGGAAGACGGATGTGTTAATCCTTCCTGGCAGTGAAGAAAACTCTTTTTTCCCAGGGTTTGACCCCATGAGGTGGTTAGAAAAGCGCTTCAGGAGCAAAGTTCAGACGTGGGACTCCATTTATTCCTCGGAGGGCGACAGAAGAAACTGAGTGGTTATCTATCTGACATGTCATCTCACTGCACTGGCTTTAAACTTCATCACGTCCTCACTCTAGCACCCCCAGGTCTGCTGCCACTGGTTGTTCAAAACGCGACACAGAAGTGAGTCAAGCTCGTTCCACTTTATTCTCCCGTTAACAGTATTTCATCCAAGGCTTTTTATTCCATTAGCTCTGAACTAAAACAACATGTTCACACTGGGCTGGAAATGCTGCGATTATAGTGGTACGACCTGAGTTTCAGCACAGCATGACCCCAGGTTTTGTCAAAAGAAGTGGTTTAAAGTCTATTTACAAGGTCTGGTGAGTCTTTGTGGTTTGGCCTGATGGATGCTAGCAGGAGTGTGTGAGATCTAACAAAGCTCTTTATTCTCTGGTGCTCAGCCTCTGCTCATCTTGCAGAGTGTATTCGTCTTGCAGACAGGCTGAAAATAGAGTTTGTCAGTCCGTAACATTCACAAGTTCCTCTTATTATGTCGCAGCTGTAAATTTGATGTGAATGATAGCCGACGATGCAAACGGGATATGACAGTCTCCTGCTGCTGGATGACGGTGCTCTCCACAGGTTGTTGATCCGCAATGACTGATGATGTCTTTTTTTTTCCTCCTGCAGAGAGAAATTAAAGGGAGGGCTAAGAACACTCAGCATTCAAATATAGCATCTATCAATGTCTGGTATAATTTTAATGTAGACGGCTACAAATTAGGGCTCAGTGATGGGTTTTTGGACCAATTTGCATTTTGATGTCCTTATGGCTCTCTGTTATCTCCTTTTCAAAAACATGCTTGTGAGGGACAGTGGAGGCTGGAAATCTGTGCTAGTCTTCTGATTAGCACCTGTAAATTAATTTAATGGAAACAGGTTAAATGCAGTCACACACTGAATTCACCTGAATGTTTGAGTCCTAACTGTTACTGAGAAGTCTGCAATCAAAGGTCTCTAATCTAGATTGTTTGTGTCCAGACTGTTGTTCAGAAAGCGAAGCCTGATCGCTTCAGTGTTGATTGTTTCCAGAAAGTGTAAGCGGATCATTTTGCACTGTTTCCGGGGAAGTCCGCTATTCAGAACACTCACCCAGTTCATTTGAGTCCAGATCATTTCTGGAAAGTGTAGCCAGATTGTTGGAGTCTTTTAATGTTTTTAGAAAAAGTAACAAGGGTCATTTAAGTTCTGACTGTTACCGGGGAGACCACAATCCCTGATGCTAACATTGTTTGTTTAAGTCCTAACTATTTCTGGAAAATATAGCTCGATCATTTGAGTCTTGACCATTTCCAGACAGTATAACCAGATCCTTAGAGTTCCTGAATGTTTCTGGAAAGTCTAGCCAGATTCTTTGAGTTTTGACAATTATCGTAAGGCAGTTAAAAATCGATTCATAGGTTCACATCGATACTCTGAAAATTGAATCGCAGTACTTTTTTTAATAAATCTATTTATCCTACTCTTGTCCAGAAGCGGAGGCAGCGGGCGGAATCTACCACTACTTTCTTTCTGGCCGCCTTCTACTCTTAAACATGTTCATAAATGATTCCTTACCCTTTTAGCACCGAAAGATTATCTGTAATATTACGTGAATATCTGTAAAAGTCACGTTTTTCTATTAGCTCTGTCTGCTAGCATCGCATCTCTTGTTCACTGCAAGAATATCTGCATGGCAACCGACCACTGGGTTACCAGCGCCCTCTGTTGGTCCACACAAATATCTGACGTAAATGCAGTGCAATGACTGTTTTTTTTTTTTTTTTTTTTTTTTATATATATATAAGTCCAATTGTTAAGGCACAAAATACAGTTTCAGTTGCACTTTTAAAAAGAAAAGGAACTATTATGCAGTTTTGCATTGTTTACTATAGAACCAGGCTTCTTCTTCATTTGTATTATTCCTTTATTTATTTCATTCAAGATTTATTTTTAGTTAAATTGCATTGTTTTGAATAGTTCATCAAGGGATTCTTTTGACAATGAAAAATAAACGGAAAATTGTACAGTATTTTCTAGTTTTTTTTCCCAAAAAAAAATAAAGGAATATTTTCAGTCATCATTTGTCTACAGTCCCATTTGTAAAACAAATCGTGAGAGAATCGTATTGTGAACCCAGTATTGTGAATCGAATCGTATCGGGAGTTGAGTGAATCGTTACATCCCCAGTCTTGACTGTTTCCAGAAAAATAAAGTCAGATCATTTGAATTCCAACTGTTTCCGGAAAGTTGAGCCAGATCCTTTGAGTTCTGAATGTTTCCTGGGTAATATCCTGATGCTTTGAGTCCTGAGTGGGTCCATTCTGTATCTGAGGAGTCTGGTACCCAGATCCTATAACTATTTGAGTCCTGATTGTTTTCAGTCAGTAACAGCAGCAGCAGTCTTTAAGAGAACTCATAGAATGTGGCTTAATGGAGAAGCCAAAATTAATTAATTCTGATTCAGAGTAAAGATTTGTCTCTTTAACTAAGATTGTTTATTTATCGAACATCTCTAGTTGCGATCCATTGAGTGTTACCCACTTTTAATCATGAATCAAATGACAAAAGCTTTAATGCATGATAATATACTTTCGAGAAAGATAATCCAATCCAACCCACCTTCAATGTAAGGCAACATTAGTTGATACTCGTTGGCCTAAATATTCAAACGTGTTTTTAATCCTTGAGCCAACGGTTGAGTTGCTCAATGATTAATCCTAGTATATCACCTGTAGGACAGCATCCATCCAGATGTCTCTCTCCAGTTGTTTGTCACTGGTTTACACTGAACTTCATTTCCAAAGACTCCCATTTATTCTTTGTGTAATGCTAAATCTTTCATTTTCTGTTGTGAAAACTTCAGAAAACGCATTCGTGCGTTATATGTTTTTGCCTTTGGCCTCGTCTCCAAACGTTTCACAGTGCACTCACGGCTGAGAAAAGCGTACGGAACAGATGTTACCTTTGAGGAAATGAAGACACCGGTGCAAGCATCACACACACACACACACACACACACACACACACACACACACACACACACACACACACACACACAGGGGGAAATGTGTATGGCTCAAGGCACTTGTGGCAGAGTTTCTTTCTTATTTGGTTTTTTTTTGTGTCATTCCTGACTTTGGGCGATGATGCTGGCTTCCTGTGCCGGCTTGCAGGGCTGAGGTGGCTCCTGCAGGACGGGGCTGAGTTGGCTGAGCAGATGGTGAAAGAGGAAGCTGCCTGCGGAGGCTTTTTTCCTTAAACTGGGCGAAATTGGTGGCGGTTTGCATTTCTTTTGCCCCCTCCAGAGACGAGCAGTCGATGTAGCACGTATTCAAGCATGGGATTGGAGCTCGCTCATTTGACGGTTTATTGAAGCGTTTCAACTCGGTGTGAGGTTTGTTTTTCTTAATTGAAGCTTCCAAACTCTAAAGGTGCTCCTTAGATGCCGCTGTGTTGATTCCAGGGTTTGCTCTCGAGCTTTACTTTAGATCAGGAGTCACCGACCTTTCTGAAACTGTGAGCTACTTCATAGGTACTGAACAGTCCAAAGGGCTACAGTTAGAAATCATTTTTTAAATACTAAAAGTTAGTTAGTTAGAGGTAAGCTAATAAGGAAAGCTAGCTGTAACTTAAAAAGGTAGAAAATGTTTGAGTTTCAACATGCAACATTTTATTTCTCCTAATTTATGAAATTGTTTCATTTCTGTAAAATTTTATAGAAAAGTATCATCTCAAACGTTTTTGACTCTAGTACCAACTTTCTCTTATTTCTGAATCCAAGAAATTATGTCCGACTTCTACAATTCTGTGGAAAAACACTTATAGATCATAATGATGGAATGAACAAGTGATAACACACATTTTAAAGAATATCATTTTTTAAACAAGTGAATAAACAGTATTTAATGTCTCCTGAATAGATTCATTTCTATAGTTTTTATCATTTCCGTTTCTGTATTTTTAGTTCATGTTCTAATCAAGATCATTTCTATCATCATTGTGTTTGTTTCTTCTTTTTATTATTCAGTATATATTTTTTTCTTTTATTTAGTGTTTTTTTGTCGTTTTTGTGTGTGGATGGTATTATTTAAATGATTCTATCTCAGTGTGTGTTTTTGGTGTCGTTTTGTATGTTTTTCTGTTATATTTTTATGTATTTTCTCGTGATCTTGTGTTTATTTTTTTTATTGTTGCTGGTAATAATATTTCTTTCTCTCAGTGTGTGTGGTTTTCGTGTGATTTTGTGTGTTTTGTTGTTGTTTGTCTGTTCTTTTTATTATTCAGTATAATTTTTCTCTCATTTTGTGTGTTTTTGTGGTCGTTTAGTGAGTTGCTGGCAATATTTTGTATGAATATCATTTTTAACTAAAAATAAATATTATAAAACCCCAGAGTTTTTAATGCTTTCATTTGAGAATGTTCCTCTCTCTCTCTCTCTCTCTCTCTCTCTCTCTCTCAAGTACCCCCTGTTGTGCCATTGCTTAGGGGTACATGTACCCCCATTTGAAAAACACTTATCCAATAACTAATCTTATAACATGTACAATTTGCAAAATTTAATAATTACATCATATTTTACAAAATCCACCTTGCTATTTTTAAAATATATATCTTTTAATCATATTATATATAACATACCACCTAACCATACACCAGATATGCAACACTTAAAAACATACAGTATGTCACAACATTTCAGTGAAAAAATAAAAAATATCAGATAAGGTATTTTAATACTAAAACTTTATCACATAAGCTAGTATTTAACTCCATTGAGTACTAACTACATCTGTCATGTGCATATATCTTTGTGGAGTTTGAATCCTGGAAAGTTCATTTAGATTTAGATGGAGCTCACTGCTGTGGACCCCTCACATGGTCCATGTGAGCTACCTGCTGCCCACGGGCACCATGTTGATGACCCCTGCTACAGCTATAGTTTGTAACAAACACTAAAATCCCCAAAACCTCTTTTTTTTAGTATTGCAAAGATGCATGCATTGCAGGTAAATGTGCTGATGTTGCTAATGTAGCAACTTTAATGATTAGCATAGCGGTGTCGAGCTCTAGTTCTGGAGGGAAAGACTGGTGCATGTTTCAGACGTTGCCCCAGTCCAGCACACATAATAATTACAGTCAGTGGCTCATTATCGGGGCTTCTGCAGAGCTTGTGGATGACACTTTCCTTAGATTCTGCTGTGATGGAGCAGGCACACATCAGTTTGGACACCCCTGGTTTGAGGCTTTTAGGGATGCTTTTTGTTTATATACCGTGTAAAGCAAATAGTAATAAAATAAACTTTTTTTCCAAGTGATTGGGAAACTTGTCAAAAATGGAGCTGGTCTGAGATTTTAATGAGTTCTCCTGTGCAGCACCAACAGCTCATCACTGGGGGAAAGATATGCATGGTCAAGACAACCGTTAATGATTTTCAAATACAACCTGACGCCGCAGGAGGGAAGCAGAAAGGAGCGAGGACTAATCATGCACTAAGAGAAAAAAAAAAAAAGAATAAAGTGCATCTAAGAATGACATTATTAAAACTGTTAGGATGAGTCGGGGACTTCCTGTAGAGATCTCAGCAGGAGAGGCTCAAACTGAGCACAACGCCTCTGTTTGTGTTCAAAGTTGTAGTCATTGGCGTGTCTTCATCATCAGATGACCTAATCAAAGTGGAACTAGCTGTGTGGCAACGGGGGAGGGGAGGAGAGCGTCTGACAGGGAGCGTAGGCCAGTCTGGAATCGATACACGTTTTGTAGCCGCGAGACCTGCCAAGTGTCCGACATCTGCCGAGGATCATCCGCTGTGGTGCGAAGGAGCTCGGCATCTGACCAGCCAGCTGTCCATTCTGCTACTGGAGTGTGTGTAAATCAGCAGGGAATGAGACTTTAGTTCAGTTCTTTGATTTACAACCAAACTGTACAACAGATCATCGCTTTCTCCTGCAGTAACTCACTGCTAGTTTCTTACCAAAATATCTCTCCGTCAAATAATGTTTGCTAATCATTGGCATTCAATCAGTAGATAATAAAGGCCTGTGTCAAAAAAAAAAATTCCACTTGTTGTGAAAGTGTCTGTAGTGTTGTGTACGAGAACAAATGATCCAAGACCATTAAATCAATTTTAAAAACCATGACAATCTGTCTGCAACTCATTCAAAACACAACATGACAAAACCTTTAAAATAACAACATTTCTTGCAAACAATACATCCTCTTATGAATAATGTACGACACATTTTCCTTTAAAAAAATAAATAAACCTTTTGTATTTTACCAAAGCCAGCTTTCTTTTTATTCTCTGTAAATACTAACACATGCCGAGAATCCGGGAGGAAGAACAGGAAGGACCCTTCAATGACAAGGAAGAAGACACTAACTTTTCATTAGTAAATCTCAATGTGCGACCATCAATCAAGACCAAGGTATTTCTAGAAAGAAATCATTGAAACATCACTGAAGCGACTAAACACATTTGTATTGTAAATTTGTATTTGTAGGCCTTTCTTAAAAGGACTTCAGATTTATTGGAAGTACAGTTTAAGGCCCTCAACCGTTAGATCGACCAGAATTATCAGTTTGGTCCTGGGGATAAGAAGATTAAGATGAGCCAAGGACAGCTTTTCTGGGTTTTCTAAGTAATCTTGACCTTTCCTGAAACAACCGAAGAACCTGGAGATTTCGATTTAGACTCGTAAAGCAGTGAGTTGCGTGGTCGTCCAGTCTGGAAGAGAGAGTTGATCTCCTGAACGTGGGTGCTTCCTCTCTAGTCCTTCCACATCCAGCCACAAAATGAACCTTTTCTATTCGTCTTGGAGTACTTTGTGTTGTATTAAAGCTGCAGTATGTATGTTATTTTTGGCATCATTTGGTCAAAACACCATAATCATCTTTGAGCATTTTGTAATCCAAATTGTTCTGAGTGGACAGTGAACCTCTTCTTCTCCTTCTCCTCACTCTGTAAATGAGCTTTGGAAATCAAGGAGAGTGACACTGGACTTCAGCCCATCAGAGATCTTTCTACCAATGAGCTGTTTTGGGCATCACTATTGGCTGCTCGAGCTGCTCGTCAAAAGTCAATGCGTGTTCATGATCTGAGAGAAGGGAACGTCCCATGGCAGTTTATTCCAGCAGAAGTTTCCATTGCGGCTTTTGGCACAGCGGATTCCACGGCAAAGCAAGAGGAAAAAGGAAGACTGAGGTGGAAAAGGAAATGACTGTCCTCACACCAGCGAGTGATACGTGCTTTTATGTCTCTAAAACATCAGAAAACTCTCCAATAACACAAAAAAGTCCCTACATTTGTCACTAGTCTCTATGGAGAAAACAATCGCAAAGATTTCCACAGTGTGCTCTTTCACAAGATCACCGGTAAGGAGGGGAGAGTATGGGCGTCCCACAATTACACTGTACATACTGCAGCTTTAATTGTGTGTGTGAGAGGGACTTAGACTTAGCATGTAATTGCTTCCACTGGTATGAATGTTTCAAAAAACAATCCCTTTATTTATGTTTAAAAATCGCTGTTTGCCGCAGCGTCAACATCACACCTTCTGATTAGAAAGTAAAAGCATGGAGAGAATCCTGCGAGGATGGTGTGAGCATTAAACAAGCGGATAAATGGAAGGGAAAACTGTTGTTTTTAATCAAGCTGCATTCATTGCCAGCTGGAAGTCAGAGTCTGATCTACGGTGTCAAAGTAAAGCTATGATTGCCTTATTTCTGCAAAGTGTGTGTGATCGGAAGAGATGGAGGAATGCAAGGAAAGTGCCAGCAAACTGTTTAGTGGAAGAATACCTAATTAGAGATTTCAGTGATCCTTGATTCATATTTAATGTGTCCTGTGAAGAGTGTGAAAGCCTCTTTCAGCGGTTTTTCATGAAACAGTAGAACTCATCATTTAGCCACTGCCTCTTCTTCTTCTGAGCCTGATTCAGGGGAGGCTCTGTAATGCTGTAGCTTACGGTGGCTAATGTGCTGCAGTCTGACCTTGGTCCCGTGGATGCTGTGCAGCCTCTGAGCGGTAATGGTTATTGTTTGGAAGTCATGACCCTTGATTTAGCACCAAAGCACCAGAGTGAAGGTGACAAACAGCTTTGCCTGCCAGCACTTTTCCATCCTGGCCTTCCCCTGCAGGGAGCACATCACAGCTGATTTTCTCTGAATTCTGCACAAAATGAACGTCTGCATTGGTGCTTATTTATATAATAGGAGCTTTCAGTGTTGTTATCCAATCTAAGAGGCTGTCAGTCGAGTTGGAAAGTCCTCATAACATTCTCTGCCTTGGTATCCAATAAATACCTTCAAAGTGGTTATATATTGTATCATAGAAGGCTTTATTAACATTATATATTAACGTTGTTTTATAATGCGTAAAGCAAATGGCAGACATTCCAAAAACCATTTTTGTCTTTTGCGGTTTGGTTCAACTGGTCGTCATGTAATCCAATGACTTCAATGTGACCAACTTAAAAAAACAAACAAAAAACAAAAAACCCCCAAAACCATTTTGTTTTGCTAAAAATAAATGTTTTAGGGTATGAAGTAGTGTTGTTGATTAATTTGTGTCTAACTCGACATTTTAGTCCAAGTATTTCACTTTTACAAGTAAATTTTTCTATTGGCTGAGAAGGGTGGTTTGTTGGCTTTTTATGTCATGAACCACAACTGTTAGCCACGCCCCTTCTAAAGTTATCACCTGAGCCAAGGACCGTGAAATCAGTGGCGAGTAAGTTGGATTGACAGAATTGTGAATCAAGAAATATAATGAGAATTGAGTGGCTAGTTAGCATAGCATAGATTGTTCTTTGTAGATTTTATAGTATCGATTGGGCGTGTCTTAAATGCTCCAGAAGCCCCGCCCAAAAGTATGGCATTTTTTGGAATTTCCAGCGAACACTCACATCAGCCAAAACCTTACGGTTTAGTTATTCTTTAAATTTCACCCTCAGCAGTGAAGAATCACCAGTTACAAAGGTCACCAGTTGAATCGGAACATGGTGAAACTCCTGTGTCTGTGTTGCAGTTGAAGTGGTGATCATGTTATCTAATGACAAGGTTTTTTTTGTGTCCCTTCTACAAAGTCAAATGTCTTTAACAAGGGTCGAATAATATTAATACAGTAATTATAATAATATGTTTTTACAACATTTTACAATAAATAAATAAATATTAAAAAAAAACATATTATGAAATAATTTAATAGATAATAATAGCGTTTTTGTGAATATGAGTCCGAGAGTCGTCACTGGACACTATATGTTATACGTTGCACATCTCCCTGTGATGAACGACTCGATATACATCTTAATACACATGTTACGATTCGATTCAAAAACAATATCCTTTTATTGCTGACTGATTCGATACGAATAGGAACAGTGTAGGAACTACACAATTTGTTTTTATGCTAAATATTTGTTGTCAATATTTTATAAAATAAAGACGCCAAGTATGTAAAAGACCACATATCCCCAAGCATTGTGGCTTTATGGCAAAACAAAAACAGAACAACAAAATCACACGTCAATGTATTTATTTTTAGACAGAAAAAAAAGTCTGGCTGACATATTAGATGGAACTCCAGAGGTAAAAGTAGCACAGAATACTAACAATTCAATGTAAACAAGTCACACACCTATAAACAAACCATGTAACAATAACCTTATAATGATGACCCCTGGTGGTCATCTCAAAATGTGGCCTCAGGCTTAGGGAGCGAGAGGACAAAGAAACAACCACGTTCTTATCTTAATAATGCTTAAAATACTCGTCACATATTTTTATTTTTTTTTTCCAAACCTAAACTCTGCTGTGATCATTAGTTATTATCACCCTACGTTGTGTTCAAGTGCTTATTTTTCTGCAAAGTTTGTTTTTAAATAACTTACGGGATTTGACGTCATATATGATGATGATTGACAGTCTCTCTCTTTTTGTGAATAGCATAAGCAGTTAAGTTGTGAATGAAAGCCGAGACGCCATTAAACTTGGCACCGCCCCTAAGCGCTGTATTTTGGCTTCAAGAATGATGAGTGGGAACAGCCACAGTGCACGCCCGCGATACCCAATCCATGACTCTACAACCAATTCATCTTGGAATTCATCGCTAATTCCTATCGACTGAGGAGGCTGCTACCGATGCAGCCGTATCTCTCACTTGTTGAACCGGATATCCGGTCGCATCGGTTTATGTTCAAACCTTAGTGGTCGCTGTGGCTATGATGAAGGTACAACACTGTGAATTATAACCTAATGTTTCTCCAGCTCAGTATCTATATGAGGAGGAGAAGCTGTTTGTGGTAATTATTGTTGAAAAGAGTCTGTTTTCTCGTAGGTCACCGTATCACAGCCCGCTGCCCCTAAATAATGCACAAACAAGCCTGGGAATGAATTCTTAAGATTCTATTATGGGTCAGGATATGACAGAGCGCTAGCCTGGATAATTCTCTCATCAGCTGCACATTGGGCTGCGTTCCAACCACATACAGAGCCATAAAACATCCTCTCATTGGTTATTCTTGTCATGAGCATGTAGAGCCAGCCCTCCACTTCAAAACACAATGTGTCAAGATGATAGGAATTACATTTATAACCCCAGGACACATGAAAAGGTCTGTCAAAGTCAGGATCAGGAGGTTTGAACAATGAACCAAAGGGTTACCAACCAAAAACTCTGACTTTGATCAGATTAGTAGACGAATAATAAGATTAAAGTCTAATTATGAAAAGGCAACAGAGAAAAGGATCAGTTTATGATGGTTGAAGGGTTTTTACATGATGGAGGGGGAGAATGTAAAAAAAGGTCATGGAAAGTGTTCTGGTAGTGTTTGAGCTGGCCGTTATAATTGGTGATGATTCATTACAAAAAGTACGGGAAACATCCAGTAACTGTCATTAAATAACATTAAATAAAATAATGCATTCAGTCTGTTGTTGTTTCAATGCCGTTCATGTGAGGATGTTGGTTTTCTGGTGTTACAGCTCAGCTGGGGATGGTTATTCTTAATTTTATTAGTTATATATATATATATATATATATATTTGCCCTCTTACCTATTCCTGATTTTTTAGCATTTTTATCACACTTAAATGTTTCGGATCATTAAACCAATTTTAATATCTCACAAGCCACGCAAGTCAATTTCAATAAAATTTAAAAATTATGATTCTATTTATTAAACAGACATAGTTTAATAGTTGAAAATAAAAGAACACGACTAATTTGTCATGTAATGTCATATTTTGTTATATTTGATATTATTTTTTATTTGGGTCTAATATATGAGGTCCACACGGTGTTAGTAATGGTGTGATGTAATCTAGGGCAGCAATTATCAAATGGTGGGTTGGGACCAAAAGTGGGTCGCGGACCTGTACTGGGCAGGTTGCGGAAAGCCAACCCAGTGTCACTCCCTACTCGTCACTATTGACGTTCCAGAACAGTGACGCCAAGGGTACTATGTGACGCTAACAGTCCGTAAGTTTTTTCACTGCAACTTTTCAAAATAAGACGAACCCTAAATCTAACCCAAAACCTATCCTAACCAGCCCTAAGAACCGGAAAGAAGAGGAGCCCGCACCTAACCACATAACATAACCTAAACAGAACCTAAACAGAACCCTAACCTAACCAAACCGAACAGAACCTAAACAAACCTAAACAGAACCCGAACAGAACCAAAACCTAAACATAACCCTAACCGAACCAACTAAAAATAACCTAAACAGAACCGAAACAAACCCTAACCTAACCAAACCTAAACAAACTAAACAGAACCCGAACCGAACCAAACCTAAACATAACTTAAACATAAACCTAAACATAACCTAAACCTAACCTAACGTAAACAAACCTAACCAAACCAAACATAACCGAAACAGAACCCTAACCTAACCAAACCACACAGAAAGTAAACAGAACCGGAACCGAACCTAACGGAAACAGTAACCTAAACATAACCTAAAAAGTAACCGTAACCTACCTAACTTAAACATAACCTAAACATAAACTAACATAACCTAACTTAAACATAACCTAACCAACCTAAACATAACCTAAACATAACCCTAACCTAACCTAACTTAAACCTAACTTAAACATAACCTAAACATAACCCTAACCTAACATAACTTAAACATAACCTAAACATAACCCTAACCTAACCTAACTTAAACCTAACTTAAACATAACCTAAACATAACCCTAACCTAACCTAACCTAAACCTAACCCTAAACATAACTTATGGGTAAATTTCTCTCTAGAAATGTCATAAAAACATTTGTTTCCAGGGGCCGACCCTAACCATCACATAGTGATGTCCAAAGGTAGCCTCCAAACGTGGATATGTGATGAGTTGGGAGTGAGAATGTGTTTGGACAGCTGGTCAAAAATAAATTCATACTTAAAGTCTTTCATGTTGAACTTGTCTTTTCTTTTATTTTGAAATAAACTTTTCTTTTGAGAGGCATGCTGTGAAATGCACAGGAAAAATGATAGTTTTAATTTTTAAAAAAAAAAGATTTTCAGTGTTTTCATCAGCTATTTTTGAAAAACTCAATTTGGTTGGTTTATTTCTAAAACAAAAAAAAAGTGGGTCGCGAGGTTAATGACAAATTGTGGGTCCCTGGGTGAGACCAGATGAGAACCTGTGTTCTAGGGTATACAAAACCTTTGGTCGCTGTTTGTTTTAATTCCTCTCGTGACCGTTGGTCACCGTCTGTCCTCAGGCCTCACAACAACAACACAATCACACACTGATACACACTGACCAGATAAGGCAAACATGCTCTGTCCCTAATATAGCAGCTCTTCAACGACGGGTCGCCTAGCCGACAACGCTAAGAGCTAATCGCACACCTCCGATTGTGCTGAGAAACAGGCGATCTATTTAAAGAGGGATAAACTGCCAATCAGGTGGTCAGGAGAGGATAGAAGGAGTAGGAGGCGATGACTACCCGAGGGGAGCAGTTATCAGCTCAACTAGTGCGTTAAAGGCTCCAAGGTCAAACTGCGATGCTCTCAAGAACCGAGTCACACTTTTTACGACCTCGTAAATACAACGAGATGAGGTCGTTCCATTCACTCACTGACAAACGTTGAGCGTTGTGGGAGAGAAAGTGAATTTAACTCAGAATAAAAGCCATCTGTCATAATGAAGACATCCCAACTGGAGTGTTTACATCATTTCAAATGTGCAAATAGCTTTTTTTCCTTCACCCGTAAAAACAACAGCCTGTAGGCAATTTAGATTCATGGTTTTATTTTCTGATGCTCGATGTGTTCTCCAGGCAGTTTTTACTGGATGTGTGAGTGAAGCTGCCTGAGGCTGAAGACTGGGAACAAAGGGCAGAAAGTTTGAAGGCAAAGGGATTCGGAAAAGGGTTTCAAAGTGTCAAGGTTGGATCAAAAGTGGCAGAATTGAGGGTTGGGGTAATGCATTTTCAAAAGTAGGAGCAATTAGTTTAAAGTGGCAAATAATGGGCATGACAAATCATGACTATGGTTAAATTGGCAAAAAAATAAGGGTGAAATATGGTGAAAAAAAAGTTAAAAGTGATAATAATGGGTCAGCATATGTGACATTAGGAGAAAGGGTTTATTAGTGCTGAAAATGTCTTGAAGTGGAAAAAATGTGCAGAAAAGGCACTGAAATTTGATGGAGAAGTGGCAGAAATGGGAAAAATGTAATAAAATGAGCAAAAATATGGCAAGAAAAAGTGATGAAAATAGGTTAAAATATGGCAAGTTTGATGTAGTTGCCAAACAGGGTAAAAATAGGCAACGATTGGGCTCATATTGTTGAAAAACATAATCATAATTTCTTGAAGGCATCTGGCGACCCCCTCCCAGTGAATCGTACAACCACAAATGGGTCCTGACCCTGAGGTTTGCGAACCCCTGAGATGTCTCCATAGTAAAATCCTTCACTAATCTGTGGTTTCTTGTGTTTCCAACACATTTTTGGTGTTTTCGTGGACTGAAAGTTGCAGCAAAACCAATGACGGATGTTTATTTGGCATAAAATAACGGCGCGCTATGTAACTGTGTTTGTTTTTCAGTAACGGGTAATCTAACTAATTACTTTTACGCCGTTACAACGCCGTTATCGTTACTGAACGTTAAATGCGGTGCGTTACATATATTGATTGAATAAACTGTGATCAGAAAGCATCCCCGGCTTACTCAGCTGTAGTGAGGAGGTGGGTTAAAACAAGGTGAGCGATTATGATTGGCTAAGGCGACGTGCCAGCACACGTGACACACACACACACACACACACACACACACACTATAGATATGATGAAATCAGCAGAGATGGCGAGCGTGGAGCAGTCTGATGAAAAGTTGTCATTTTTAAGGTGACGATACAAACACTACTTTAAATTAATTGTGGTCAAAGACAAGAACGTGTATGTGAAGTGTTCATTATATCCAGGAGAGAAGACTTCGTCGACATTCGTTGTAAGCAACTCAAAATTAATGAAAGCACCTCACGACAACACAAGCATCTAAAAATGGTGAATTTTTGACATATAGCAACTTTTTTTTTAACAGTAACGCAAATAGTTACTTTCCTTGGTAAAGAGTTACTTTTATTATAAAGTAATTCAGTTACTAACGCAGTTATTTTTTGGAACAAGTAGTGAGTAATTATAACTAATTACTTTTTTAAAGTAACGTTCCCAACACTGCTGGTCAACCACTACAAGCAACTGGGTATAGACTGGGATCGAACTCCCAACCTCAGAAGACGACCCCTCAACCACAGTATGGTTGTTTTTGAAATGTCACACTCCGTACTGTGCACTACAAACTCATTGTCTTACTAAGTATGATTAGGATGATGAGTATACTTCCAAGTTTCCCAAGATGCATTTGGAACTACAACGTTCAAAACCTTGTTCACCCTGAGGCTAAAGTTCTGAAAACATTTGAAGTCAGAAAGTGACCATGTAGAATATCAACATTTGCTTATTTCATCCATAAAACTTGCGGAATCACATTTCAATCACACATTTCCTAGATTTTCGGAGACCCTCCATTGTGCTACTGACTAAACTTCCTGTTCACTTCAAAACAAGAGCCCTATTTACAAGAGTTAAAAAAAAACTAAGCAGAGTTGCTTTTGTTTTGACTTTTTAGCTTGAAGCTAGTCCCAGGACCATTTTACATTCCACTCGCAATGCATCATGGACGGTTAAGTATAACTAGCGTGCCACCCATGCAAACTTAAAATACACGGTCATGAAATTCCTGGAAAAGTTATGGAATTTGAAAAAAAGATTTTCCAGTCTTGAAAGTCATGGAACATTTTAACTGTCATATTTTTATTTCAATGTTTCAAATATGTTGAACTCCAAAGATGTTACGCGTGATCTCAAAGTGAAAGCGCTGCATACCGGCAGCATAATTGAGCGGGAATCACAAGATCGCACAAAATTCACTCTCCACCTCATTTAAAAACCAGGAAATGCAAAAAAAATTAAATCTTAGAGCTTCAGAACTAAGCCATGGACATTTGTACAATATTTTGGAAAAGTTTTGAAAAATCCTTGTGAAAAAAGTGTGCGATCCTTGAAAATATGTCCCGATATAGTATACATCCGGGTATTTCTTTTCATACTATCCAATGTGAACACACTACATACTACCTTTTATGAGTCCAACGTTAGTATGACATTTGAAACACAGCCCATGTTTTTATCTCCAGAAAAGATGAAAAGAGAAAAGATATGAACGTAAGCAGGGCAAAGACAGCAGTATTCCCCCATATTGTTAAAATTGATCCATCACACAAATACAAGAGTGAGTTTTTATATTAAAAGAGACAAAGAACATGGTGTGTTTTTCTGCAGATACTGTATACAGTATTTTACATTTTTCCATGGTGGCCCATACCTGCAGTCTGTGCTATAGCAGAGGGATGGAATAGGGATTGGAAGTCGCTGTGTGACAGGTGACAGGAGCTGGTGGATATGATAATTGTGGAGCCAATGAGGAAAGCAAGGCCTGCAGGAGAGAGGAGGACAGAGAATATTAACGGCTGGATAAAGCGATGGTGACAGCGGAGCACGGCAGTGAGAGCCAAACGTGTGCTTATGGATTCATTTTCCATCCATCCAGGGAATAGAGACATGTTCATCTCTGCGAGCCTCTACAGGACACTCCGTCACCTCTCAGTCATCCACTCTGATTCCTGCGCGCCACAATAATACCTGCTTTATGTTTTCAGGTGTGACCGTGACGATGTCATGTTGACATTTCATTTTCAAAGGTTACATTTTCAGTCGAATGAATTTTCAGATTTATAGCTAAGCTGATCAGCCACAAAGTTATGACCACATGACATTATTGTGCGATCACAATCTTTGACCCTTCGAGGTGTCGAACGCGACTCGACCTCTGAAACACCGCATCATTAAGTGATTCAAAAACACATCAAAAAACTGAGTGAAAAGTAACAGAAAGAAGATTCATCTTATATGTGTTGCCGCTTTGTTCTTAGAGGAATGTGAAAAACAGTTACGGTCACTGGAGACGTCTTTAATACTAACACACCCCTACTCCAACTGTTGCCTTTCATTCTCTCCACCCTCCTGCAAATGATATCAAATCAGATCAGACATGAGCAAAGGAAATGCACAAAATGACCCTTAAAAACTCTGACAGAAAATACACAAAAACAATAGCAAAAACACAAAAAATAAACAACAGGAATGATACAAAATAACACCTGAAAAGTACAAGATGAGATGAGATTAATTTACACATGTTCTATGTATGATAAGATAAACAAAAAGGCACTTAAATAGTATCACAATAAGGATATTTCAACACAATCTCATGAAGGATTGTTATTTGAGCCATAATTTTGAAATTGTTCCAAGCAGCACAAAAAAAAAGTCGTGAAATCGCGTTGACACGCACAAACAGTAGATTAATTTATTTACGTCACAATTTTTATGAGGTAGATATAGATAGATAACACTAATAGATACCAAATAAAAGAGGAGGGAAGGTGAAAATAAAGATAGGAGCTATAGAAAACAGAAAGCATCAAAAGAGAGCCCATTCAGGGCTTTAAATTAACACCTGCCAACCCACCAATTGAGGGTAAAAGTTAACTTTGACAGGTTAACGATTGTAGCGTCACTCGCTATTTTGGCTGGTGAAGAATGAAACACCACTGCTGTGTCTGTTTGAATAACAGAAAGTCATTGTGCCAGATTGGACTGTTTTACACCAAGAAATTTGTCTGCAAAGCAGGGTCGGGCGGGAGGAGCCCTATTAGCACGCCCCGCCAATGTTGCGTACTTTTTCAATCATCGGCTGTCAATCATCGTCATATATGACGTCAAATCCCGTTTTCAACCTCAAATACCTTATTTAATACAAACTTCACAAAAAATGAGCACTTGAACACAATGTAGGGGGATAATAACCAATGATCAAGTATTTTAACCTTACATGTTTGACCAACATCTCATCCAATAACATTGAGGAGGCGGGGGCTTATGACCTTTATTGCAGCCAGTCAGCAGGGGGAGCTCTAAAAAAAAAGCTTCACTTCCCCATGAGCGTGTGTCGTCCATTCTTTTTACAGTCTATGGTGTTCAGACTTTAAAACGTAATGTGTATCTGGCAACACTGCTTGTTGTACTAATCCTACATTTCCCATGAACAATATGTCGTGACGTGTCATTCAACAATTGGCTACGTGCTTACGTTAGCGTGATTGTTATGGTTTGGTATCGGATAAGACAACGTAACGGCGCAAAACAACATAGGATCTGAAATTATAAAATTAGTTGGGAAAAAAACAAACGTGGATATGTTTATCAGGTGTTTGAAAAAGGAAGGCTGCTGCTGACTCAGGGCAAATGAAGACGAAAGAGGATCTGAAAAGAAGAAATTGAGGAGTTTTATTACTAAATGGATGTCGGGTCAATGAGTTGCTGGTATTCCACAATTTGTTCATTTTTAAAATGTCCACTATATAGTTTGTGGGAGTGGGATTTGTTTATATTTGAAGAGCATGCTACTTCTATTCTTTCTAACTTCAAACAGTGTTCCAGGGATCCAATTTTCATCTGAGTTAAGTTTGTTTATGAAGTTACAAGAATATACTTTATTCACTTCTTCGACACACCCAAACTTCCATATTACACCTTTTAGACATTGTTACAACATTGTTTTTAAATTAAATGTTTATATTTTTACCATTTTAATGTATTTCTGCAATCAACTAAATAGAAAACTATTTAACAAAAAACATGCACGCTTAAATCTATTCTGTGGTTCATAATGTAGTTTATTTTGCTAGAAAAAAATTTGGCTCGTGGAGAATCTGGTTGACTGGTAACTTTAAGAGCCATGCTAGCTAGTGATCTAAAAAGTTCATTTAAAGCCCTGGAGCCATTACAAGAGTAGCTAAAGTGTTGTACTTGTAGTTGTGTCACATGCTAACGCCTAACATGACTGGCGACTACTCCACGCAAAATTCTATGTCTATATACAACATGTTGCACATCTATGCTTGTTGCGTTTCTAATGCCTCTTAGTTTCCAATAGTGCCTCTTTCTGTATGTGTGTGTGGAACCCTTGAAACCCCTTCATGCTCTAATGCTATCACTGCTAACCTCCATTAAAGTCATCAGAGGTTCACACCTGTCTCAAACCCTGTTCGTTCCAAAGGTTGTTGTGTGTCCTCCTGTGTGCTAACAATGGTTTGTAAAGAAGAGCCATCACCTCTTGCTCTCCTTGATTGTAAACGACATCAGCCTGGATACTGGTAGAAAAGGAAGTAGACGCCAAGCTCTTTTCTCTTCAATTATCTGGATGAAGACTCCTTGGTGAATCTCTCATCCCTACATCCTTCAAGGGCCAGCTTTACATTGAAATACTGCAGTGATTTCTCTACCGTGTTTCACTTTGTTGCGTTCAGTGGTCTGCTGGGTTTGGTTGGGGTAGTTATTGACTCTTTTTTTTTTCTCTGAGCTTGTCAAAACAAGCAAGTTTACTGAAAGACCTTGGCTCAAGTAACGAATTCCTTACAAAGGTTACCCAACTCAAATTTCCAGTAAGAGTAAAATACTAAATTTAGTCTTCCCTTTTGTTGCCACTGTGATGAAATACTTCTACTTTGCAGAAGCATTTTTGGACCAAGTGGTTGAAAACTACTAGTAAACCATGTTTTGCCCCACCCCCATTAGTGGTAAACCGTGTTGTGACAGATTGTGACAGTTCACAATCTAGAAGCTGTGCATTGTGTATCAGTTTCAAATTTGTTGGCTATGTTCAGTTCTGGTTTGTGACCTCCATTGTAAACTCAGGACACTGCAGCGTGACATGTTGTGGAATCTAAGCAATTAACTAGCATATCAAGATGTGGCAAATCTCTGAGTCAGACCATCATCATCGCAATCTATCATAAGCTCCTGAGAAGACAAAAAAATAACATGAGTACTACTCCTGATATTTTAATCTGTGAACAGGTTCTACGATACAGGCATAGAAGCCCAGACAATTGTGTACAAAACCACTTTTGTCAGATTTACTGGAGTAGAGACTTCTTTAGGCAAAAACCACAAACCCAAAAAAGAGGCTGTCATCTAAGGATCAAAGCGAGCACTTCAGAGTGCACAGAAACTTCTGCTTTCTCCGTTTCTTCTTTCTCAACATTCAACAATGGAGCAGCAACAAGTTGCCGTGCTTTTGGAGGTTTTAAAGCCCTGTTTTGCGCCGTCGCCGGTTTCTTCCTGACCACCCACAATACGTGTTCTATGTCATCTCTGATACTTCCTGCTTTTAGTCTAAAACCAAGCACGCATTGTGTTCACAGTGAACCAAATTGCTCTAGACTTCAATTGGCCTGTTTGATCCGCTCTAGACTTTGTTTCCGTGTTCACACCGCCTAAACAAGGCAAAACAGTCCGAGCAAACGAATCCTAGAGGGTTTTAATCACACTAAGGTCGACTGGTGTGAAACTCACCCTGAGCTCTCTTAACAAATCTTTAAGAATGAGCTTGGCCTCAACTAATGTTGCTCTTTCTGACTTTTACCAGACCTGAGGACTTAGGAATGAAAAGTACATTCATCTGTAGATGATAAATAGTTAGTGTACTGATAAATGAAAGCGCTACGCTGCCTTTAATGAAAAAACAAGTTGGGGATTTGAGCCTTTGGCTCCCTCTGCAGAATTTAGGAGTCAGAAAAAAGACCTTGATCTGATTCCCATTCCAGCCTCTGTCCAAGAGCCTCAGAGGTTTTATAATAATTCCACCTGCCGTCACTATTCCCTTCCCCCTCCAGGTGCACGTATGATGGAGCGACCCACCCAGATGTCCATCGGCTTTGTTTAAAGTGCAGAACTGAAAGGCTTCAGACACTTCACCTTGGTTAATGAGGCATTTAAGAGATCTGAGGCCTTGGCTAATTTGGGTTAAAACAACACGGCGTGTCAAGCGTTTATCCAACTGCTGATTACAATTCACAACAAAGGTAGGGGGTAGCTGTGATCTGAATGCAGCCTTTTTCAACACCTGCCCATCTTATGAATGCAACTGAGTTTATTACTTGGGCGCTGAATAGATTGTTGACTGACTAAAGCCTCTGCTCAATAGGACCAGGTAATAAATTGGATGTGAATGAAAGCTTTGGTTGGATTAGCTGCTTCACTTTATCTCCGTCTCTGAGGTTTACGCTCGTCTCCAACTCTGACGTTTGCCAAGAAAAAAAGTGGAAAAAAAAAAAAAAAAAAATTGGATTTTAATGGATTGTGCGGAGGAAAAACGCCGAATCAGATTCATTAAATAACAATTACTGAGCATTGCACTGTAACTTCAAACTATCTTTTTATGAGTTGGTTGATTCTGTGGCACAGGTTCAGCAGACATTTAATAATAACGCGTTATGTTATTCATGAGAGACGCAAACTTGGACAAACCTTGTTTCCAAAGAAATTCATTTATTGAACATAATATTTTCCCTTTATTTGGTGTATTTTCACTATAGGATTGCTGCTTTTCTTTCACTGCTTTATTCTTGAATACATTTTGAAGGTGTAAATAATGTGCAAAGCAAACAGGTCCAGAGAAACATGAGCATGCTGCTTCTAAAAAAAACTAAAACAAATGGCCTTTACTGTTCAAAGCAAAGAGTCCATAGGTTCTCCTGAGTACCTAACGTATATTATGCTCTAATAACTAAATATAAAGGTTGAGTTTACACCATATCTGTTAAGTGTAATAAAAACTGTTGTGAATAATGTACCTTGGAAGCGTTTGTGAAAGTTCTCACACAGCTACACAAACCGAATGTCTTCTTTGAATTCCCCCTTTATTATTTACGTTTTTGTAGCCTCACCTAATGAGAATCTAGAATACGTTAAAAAATAAATAAATGTGATATTTAGAAATGAAACTGTTTTTGCTTGTGTTTTGGGGTTGGTGGAGTATAATGCAAAGTTGGTTTTTCATGCTAGCTCAGCTAGGCCTTGTATAAACACTATTGTCAGCTAGGATCTGCATTCTCATATAAACAATGCCAAGGTTTTGCTTCAGGAACATGAGCTGAAAATAAAGCTGCATGAGACAAAAAGATAAAGACAGGCCTCAAAAATTGGCAATAAAGATCATGGATCAAAACAGGTGTAAAGGTTGACATTGTGCTCAAAACTTTGTGTGAGTGTCTCCACTGATGAGTTTATTGATTAGGTTGAAAAGGTTTTCTCGCGTTGTATTGTGAGATTCAGAGTCTGTAAATGGATGCACAAATGGTGTCGGCCGCTGCTAAAATTGAGATAATTTACTCAAAACAAAAGGTGTAAAAGATTGAAATTGCCGCTCAAAACTTTGTTGTGACCTCTACTCTGAACAGTCGGTTTACTAATATTGTTGCAAAGCTGGTTTCTTGCATTGCATTGTGGGATATGGAGTCTTGTAGATGGATGCAGCGAAGTTTTTAGCTCATTCTTACTGTGGTTTCTTTGGTTTGCCCAAAAAACTGCCAAAGTGAGAGTTCTGGTGTTGTCACAGATTAACCTAGTGGTTAAGGAAGCGGGCTTGTAATCCAAGGGTCACTGGTTTGAATCTCACCCGGGCCATCACTCTGGGATGTAGAGCAAGTCCCTTACCCCCAATCTGCAAGTGGCAGCCCACTGCTACCCCTCGGTGAAAATGGGTAAAAATGCTGAGAAGGATTATTTCACTACGGTGATGAATAAAGTATACATTATTTTGTAGTTTACACAGAGATCCTAATCTGGCAAGAACTGAATGTCTCAGGAGTTCCTTGTAAATTCAAGGAACCGCAATTATTGACATAGTCCGCTGATCTACAGAACCAATGATAATTCTCTGGATCAGTGGTTCTTAAACTTTTTTGGCTGAAGTACCCTCATTCTTTGATTTCAGAATCAAAGTACCCCCTTTACAACGTCTTGCTCAAAATACTATTAAAGGGTATAATGATGGAGTGATGACACACATTTTAAAGAATCAAACTGTGGAATGAAATGGTATTTAGTTGTATTTTCAGTTAAAGTTCTAATCAAGATTTTTTTTTGCCAAAAACACATCATTCAGAATCCCCATATTTTTAATGCTTTTATTTTTTAATTTTCCATTTTATCTTAAGTACCCCCCATAGTGCCATTACGTACCCCTAGGGGTACACATGCCCCCATTTCAGAAACACTGCTCTGTATCACAAAGACCAACTCCAGAAGAACACAAGGCCTACTTCTTAAACTATGACGTGGTCCAGCTCGTGTTTTATTGGGAAAAAAGTGCAAAACTAATCTAAAAGTTTAGAAATATATTAAAGGTCCTGAGTGCACAGACAAATGACCCTGATCACAGAAGGCCAAGCACTGTAGATAAACGTCAAGACCAGTGTGATATTCATCCTCTAATTAACCCCATCACATATCCTGTGGAGCTCTGAGAGACTACGTTTGGTCTTTATCCTGAAACTACCTCATCTACAAAAAATGTGAGACGTTCGGGTTCAAAGTGAGTCAAAAAAGCTTTAAAGTCTCGTTTGTTCTCCAACTTTCTTTGAAAAGAACCAACTTCACTTCACTCTCAAGTGTGAAGCAGCGTTATTATAATTTTTTTGTTCCCAAATAGTTTCCTGATGATGAGCGCAGTCAGCGACCCTTTAGACTAGCAGTTGTCATTAATAATTACCTGCCATGCCTTGGTGGAGAGATGAGCCTAATTAATTATACATGTAAACCAGGCCGGATTTTAAACTCCCATTTTCCACCCAATGATACAAGTGTCAGTCTGAGGCAGCGAGCCACAGTGTCAGTCACTGTCGACTCAGGGCTGTCAGCGACAGAAGGCGGGGGCGAATAAAGACCATTATTTGACATAAAAGTTGGTTAACTTGGATAGAAAATGCCGTCTGATCTTCCATAAGTGCCGTATTCCAGCTGTTAATAATGATCTCATGAGCGACGGTAACATAGACGTCATCTTCTCACAGGGCCGCGGGAAGTGGGGGTGCTGGGGGTGTTGCAGCACCTCATAGTGGCGAGAGGGAATTAGAAAAAAATCATCAAAAATGTTTTTCATGGAAGTTACTCGTCAAAGTCAGGCAGGCTAGTGGTGGCCGAGTAAAGAGGTTTCCCACTTGCTTGTTTTCATGGCCTCATCAGAGCGCACTTTCTCTGCCTTGGAGACATGGGGACGCAGCACCATGACGCAAAAAAGACTCACACTGATGCACACCCACACAGAGATTCTGAACTTCCTGGACATTGACATCATGAGAGTGAGAGACTTTTTCTCCACAACCCCAGAGCGCACCTCGACATTTGGACACCTGTAGCCCGGGTAGGATTATAGTATTTTTGCAAGGTGGTGGGGATGGAGATGGAGTGTGTGTTTTGATTGTGTTCTGTGCGTAATGGATGTGGAGGGTTGTTAAATAACGTTTAAATAGTCAGAGATTTTTTCCTTGTGGTTTGCGTGAAAAAGGTTGGAGATTAAGACGGAAACGGTTATTTTGTGGGTGTGTTTATTGTGTAATGGATGTGGATGGCGGTTCAATAACGTGCTTAAATAGTCAGATTATTTCCTTGTGGTGTGCATAAAAGGATTTGGAGGAAATAGAGTCACGTGACATAAACGAAGATGGTGCAACGACTCAAATCTATTGCATTGTTATAGTGTTATTGTGAAGTTAACTACTAGCTGATGATGTCTGTGTGTTACAGACTCTGGCTGTGTGCACTGAAGTGTTTATGACAATAAAGTAGTGAATCTCAATCTATTTAATTATTTTTTAAATGTATTTTAAATAGGCCTATAGGTTTTAACATCTATCTTCTGATTTGTAACATAAATGTTGTTATTCACTATAAAGTCCTTTGGCGTAGACATATGCTCCGCTACGTCGTTTTCACGATGAAAAAGCTGTTCTAAAATGAGAAAATTGCCTCCCCCCATATTGTCATGTATCAACTCAAAAGTATCAACTCCGTACCTGCAGGTGTGATACTGTAAGGTCACACAGGGGTCACACAGGGTTAGTTTTACACAGCTAAAACAGAGGAGCACCAATGCGTGCAATATGCATTCAGCTCATTGAAAAAAAAAAAACATGATGATTTTATGCTTAATTAATTGTACCTATCAATAAATGAAAAGTCATGAAATTTGAAGCAAAAAAACATAAAGTCAACTATTGTTTTTGAATGATATACAATGAATGGGGTCAAATTGACCCCATGGACAGACGTATTCAAAAATTACAGCAAAAGTGCTTTGCTTTTTCTTGATCGCAAGAGACAAGGAGCACCAGAAGATTCATAACACCAACTCAGGTTTCTTTAATCATATATGTTCAAGGGTTGGTCGTAACCTCCACATTTTATTTGGATTTATTTATGTATTCATAATGTTTCAATACACCAGTCATGTGACCATATGCATTGCTCCTATTGGCCAGCGAGCTATTCCACAAGATGAATACCAACAAAAACAGACAGGATAGACCCTTTACACAACTTCTGTATTTTGTACTGGAAATACGCAATCTGTGGAAACCTACTTCCTGTTGCTGTTGCAGCAAGAGTTCTTGTAGCGTACAGTGCTAATGCCCAAAAACAGCCTTATCTATCGTTCCACTCCTTCCCTGTTAACGGTGAAGCTAGACAAAAATGGGTTCAGGCTATTGGGCGTGATGAAGGACCAATGTTTGTTATTAAAAAGGGGAGTACTAATGTCTGCAGCACTTCACAACAGAAGACTTCGTCTTGGGGATCACTACAATGTTCACTGCTTGAAACCAGAGTCAGTCGCTAGCCTTTTTCCTTGGAACGATTACACCTCTAAAGGAAAAAGAGTCTTTGTATGAGCGGTGCCAAAAACCGAAGTCGTTAATGTCGGTTAGAGTCGAAGTAAAAAATAACTGCAAAGAAAGTTTTGAAACTGGACCATGATCATGCGACACCGCTGCTCGCGGGTAAGAAATTCCACCTCCTTTAACGTTAACGTTATGTCTTCATGGTAGAGTGGTGTGTTGTCTTCTTCAATCACTGGAACATTTTGTCAATATTTTGCCATAGCTATGTTAAAGGTGTAAACAGCATTCCTTGCCTCATATCGCTGTGCCTAAGCGGACACACTATTGATTTGTCATTCTCGCTAACAGTTCAGTAACAGTTAGCCTGATTGCTCTATAACGTTACTTAACTTGATAATTATTGACAAATTCTTTTTGGAAAAATGCGTATTCTTTATCCAGTTACTTCTTCTTTGTGACAGAGTTTTCCTCCACGACTCTGTGGAAGAAAACTGATTTTTATCAAATCCGTGAGGGAACGTGTGTAGACTCTCTGATACATTTTTAATTGCTCGGCTTTTTGCTGTGTTGACATTTTACCAGAAGTCCACATACACTACGATTGCGTATTTCCAGTTATTGTTTGAAAGGTCTATCAGTCCTGAAATATTAACATTGTTTGATATGGCCAATGAATTCTATCCACTGACATTACACATGTAGATGACTTTATTTATACAGATGGTTAAAAGATCAACTGCAACGTTTGCTCATGCTGTCAGGGCTACCCACCTTTAGGAAAGCAGGGATTAACTCTGAAGCTAACATTTGCTATAGGATAATAGTTCAACGTCCGAGTGTCTGTTCACAGTTCATTTATCCTGAAAATTAAAAAGTCAGACAACAATCCCCCTAATGACACAAATGACACCATGGCTACAGTTTTATTAGCTCCTGTTAATGGATGGTGATGTGTGTCTGATAGCCGCGTGTCAGCTGCTCTCAGCCCGAATGCACCGCGACACGATCGAATAACCTTTGACCGCCAAATGAATAAGTGATGAAGCTGCCTCAGTGTGCTAATCGATACAGACTGGAAGGTGTTTCCTATACATGTGCTACCCCTGGGTCAGAGCCAGCGCACAGAATGGTCCTCCGCCCCCAAATGTTTCACTCAACGACTGCGTCTATTCTTATTCTTAGCCTCCAGGCACCACTTTCTTCACCAGATCAGCTTATTTCCTCTGTAATCGCTGCTCTCTCAGCATGTAGCAGGAGTTGAGTTATGATCACACCTCTGTCTGTCATGAGGTTAGGAGATAGAAGAGGGGGGCGGGGTGACATTTGTGGTCCGATCGCAGCAGGAATCCAAGAGCAATGAAACCTCTCCAGGGATCCTTTCCCCCTGCCTGATGAGCAAATGAGCCGCGTCCAGGTGGAAAACATGGCGGATCGATGCTAAACTGCTTTCTTTCTTTTCTTTTTCCCACCTACAGATGCTCAAGCCCCCACCTTCCAAACACCTCCCCCTGCAAAACTTTGACTTCAGTAAGCATGATTGATTAAACTCCAAACAGCCGTGCCCGCTGCTGCATCTCTGACTAATTCTCTGCAGTGTTGCCATGTTTACAGCCTGTCATGAAGGCTCCTAAAGAGACGTTTGTGCAACCACTGCAACACTGACAGGAGGCCACAGTCAAAAGTCCATGGTTCTCAAATCAAACACATGCACAGTCATCAAAACGGACTGGTAGAGACAGGAAAACTGTTTTTCCATCAACTCTAGATTGAAATCTTGAAAGTGGATTCATGTTTATGATCTCAGTTGTTGTTTTTAAGCTGAAAGCTTAAGCTGGTTACTATTTTCTTACCTATGCATCAGAGGTCCCCAATGCGTCAATCACAATCTAGTAGTTGACCGCAGAGGTATTTCACGTTTACCAGAAATGACACCTAATTTCGGAAAAAAACAAAACTCAAATATTGCTAATAAGTTTTGAAGCTTTTACGAGGAGGTTTTTCAGACGTTTCGATATTGAAATGTATCGCAAATGCAAAGTCTCACAGGATGAGATTTCACGGGAGTTGCAAGGCTCCAAATTAACCTTCAATAGAAACGCGTTCAAAGGGCAATTATACTTTGTCGACATTTAGAAATATCGCTTTTATTTTGCAAATAACTGGAATGGTAACTTAGTTTGGTGAACCAGTTTGGTGCATTGTGATTGTGGGATGTGGAATTCTGTTGACGGACATTACATTTCAAACTATTCTATTACCAGTTACAAAAAAGACAATATTAGACAGTTTGTACCTTCTGTATAGTAGATATAAGGTTTGTTTTGATTGGCATGTGTCAAACTCAAATATTGGATATATTTCTGCTTCAACAACTCTGATCTCGACTAATCAAAAGTTCAGTTTCAAAGATCATCCAGAAGCTCGGAGGATTTCTCCGCAAACCTTGAAGCAATCCTCAGCTGTTCTCTTATTGATCAGAAGAACAAGCAGAATCGCCCTTTGTGGGATGTGAATGCCAGCCTTCAGGCGTTACAGGAGGAAGTATATAATGCAGAGGGGAGTTGACTTAATCATACACGATGTGCACCATTAACACGGCCGTGCAACGTTTGTCTCAAGACGAATAAGACAGACAAGTGTTGGAAATGGATTTCACCTCATCAACAGCAGCGATAAATGAAAAAAATAAATCTAATACGTGATTGCGATGCCTTTTGTTTTTCAGAGGGAGGAGGATGTGAGGAAGAAGGCACTGGTTTGCTCGTTTTTCCACCAATAATGGCCATTTGAAGTGAGAATTAGGCAGGAAATGTTAGGCAGGACTCAGCGTTTCAATATAAATGAGCACCAGTGAATAGCAGGGATAATATAATTCATGAATATGAACAAAAAACAAAAAACTAGAAGTAAAAACATATTTTCGTTATGTGAAACGAGTTTAAAGAAATGTTATAACTGAAACTGTATGTGTGTTTACAAAACTAACTAACTTTTGTCTTGGGAATGTGTTTTATTCATAAACTTGTTAGGTTGATCTATTTCCAGCCTCATGGCCTAGGATGACATTTTGCCCGCACCAGTACACATAATAACTACAGATTCCTGTTTGGGATTTCTTTGACTCTAACCGTGTCATGTGTAATGGACTGGTGCCCTATCCAGGGTGTAGCACGGAAAAGGAGGAAACAGTTGAAAAATTGATGAATGGTTGGATGATTGGATGATAAAATGGTAAAAAAAATGAATAATTAATATATGTATTATTTCATGGCATTGTCTCAAAGCAACAGAAATTTGAGAAAATACAAGATAAAACAAAATACAGAAATAATGCTCGAGAATTTCAACTCAGGATCAAATTTTTACACCACAAATATGGAAAAGAAGAATAAAAAAAATATTCTCAGTGAAAACCTTAGAAACCAACCTTTGAGAAACTCTTTGTAAAGAGCCACTTTGTTTTGTCCTGTCAGGTGATTGTTGTCCTCTCTCCTTAAGCTCCGCCTACTCCACCTGTCCCTGATAATCACATCAAGGTCTCCATGGTGAAATCTTGTTTGAGAACTTGTTACCAAGTCTGTTGTGTCCAGTTTCTCATTTCAAGCTTTTGTTTGTGAATAAAGGATCTTTGATTTATTGATCTGTCTTTTAAATTTCATACTCACGTCTAAACAAGTATGTAGTGCATTCTCAAAAAAAACAAACCTATTTCTTTGGCCATTTTGGAACTTCCTTTGTCCCATTTTTGCCCCTTTTCAACATTTCTGTCACTTTTTCAGATTTTAGCTATCTTCTGCAAAACCCCTTTTTTCCCCATATTTTTTGTCAGTTTTTGCATGTTCTTTTTGATACTTTTATCCAATTTTTGTCCTTTCTTTAACCTTTTTTTTTTTTGTTGTTGCCATTTTTCATCCATATAAGCTACCTTTTGCCCAATAAATACCACTTGTTTACTATTTTGCCTCTTTTTGTTACATATTTTGGCCCTTTTTCACTATTGTTTGCCACATTTTGTTCATTTAAGCTACCCTTTGCCATTACAGTACATACCCTCGGTTTTGCCCATTTTTTGCCACTCTTAACTGTTTTTGGCCCATTTTAGTTACTTTTAACTCTTTTTTTTCCAGGTTTTTGTCACTTTTAGACCATTTTATGTCACTTTACTTACTTACTTTACTCATCACCTACAAGTCCTTCCTCTTCATCAAACTTGCTGCAAAACAGTCTCAAATAAATGACTTATAAAAGCAGGAAGTTTGAGTAGAAAGGCTGTTATTAGCTCCTTCTGATGTTATTAGTTCCTTGTGATGGCAGCAGACGTCCCAAACACTATTCTATTCCAGACTTTACCTCCAGCTTCGTCTGACGGCTGATGAATCTTCATGACAGGCGAAAACATAAAATAAAGCAGCGTTGGGGCTCTTTGGATGAGAGGATGCACTGCGGACATGCTTATCTGTGCCCTGGCAGCCCTTCTCAGCCACACAATCACAGTCCAATACACTCTGAATTACTTTGAACAAAACAAATGGTGTTTAGCCTTCCAGGAGATAAGCAAAGGGGGCATGTGTGAAATAGACAAATAAACAAAAGGAAAACGTTAGAAGCTACAGCAGCAGAGTTAATCTTGGTCCAGGGCTGGATTAAGGGCCCTTTTTTCTCCTGCCTTCCTTAAGAATAACTAAAGAGGTTCTGGCTTCATGAGCAACTTCATCTAAACAGAAGACACTTCTAGCTATAAAAGCTGCAAAGAGTCACTGAAGAGAGAAATTAGTGAGACCGCTCTTTGATACTTTGTCTACGGTGAAAAAGTTGGAGGAAAGTTTCCAGGAACTCGTTCCCACCTACTCCTGCTTTTCTTTTCCACAAACGCTCACATGCGTGCCAACTTATTTCATTCCACCGCTGCCAAGTGAGGATTTTAAAATAAGAACGCTTTAAAACACAGCGAGCAGGAAAAGATGAGGCCGTCTGTCGCTGACGTTTTCTCCTCCTGCTCCAGAGCAGATGATTTCAAACCCAAGCCGAAGAAGATGTGATGATTAACGCTCAGACGCCTGCTGCTACTTGTTCTAAACCTCACATAGACAACTTTATCTCAGCAGGGGCCACAAAAATATGACCAATCTGAGCATTAATACAGGGAACAAGGTGTTTCTGTTGTTTTTTTTAAAGTATTTGTCTTTTATTTTCCGTATTTTCTTGTTAATTAGTGCACTAAAGTTAAATGTTTGTCTATTTGTGTTTTTTGTTAAAAATGAGTGTATTATAGTGCCGTTTTGTGTGTATTTTTGTCATTTTTTTAGTCTTTTTGTGCATTTTGAAGTTGTTTCTGATGAATTTTTCTGTTTTTTGTGTATTTGTTTTTATTAGTGAATCAAGTGCTGTTTTTGTATTTTTCAGTCATTTTGTATGTTGTTTTTAATTGGAATTTGATAGTGCTGTTTTGTGTAGTTTGTTGTGTATATTTTTGGAGTCATTCAGTCTTTTTTTTTTCTATATTTGTTGTTTTTTGTGATTTTTGTTGTTACTTAGTGTGGTGTAGTGCTGTTTTGTGTATTTTTGCAGTTGTGTGTTTATTTTTTTAAGTTATATTGTGCATTTTTTTCAGTCGGTTCTGGTGTATCTTTCAGTCGTTTTGTATTTTTTTGAGTCATGTTGTGCATTTTCTATATTTGTTGTTTTTAATGTATTTTGTTGTTACTTAGTGTATTATCATGCTGTTTTGTGTATTTTTCAGTCATTTTGTGTGTTTTTTGAGTTATTTTGTGTATTGTTTTTGGCTGCGGCACAGAATCAGGCCGAAGGTCAAATGTTTCCAGTTTTCTGTGACGGCGCTTAGCTCTGAAAATCCTTCTCCTCACATGTATGTTGTGAAAGAATATCAAGTATTTACATATTTGTTAGTTTATTTTTGTTTTGTTTTTTGTTAGCAAAGAGACAGAATTGTCAAACCTTGGGAAAAATATCGCTGCGCAACATGTAACAAAGTAGTTTTTGATGTAGGATCATATAGTGGATACACACACAGGAGAGCGAAATACAATCCTATATCAGAGTAAGACGTTACGGCAGAGTTTACCCGTTAGCAGACAAACTGACTCAGGTTTATTATCTCATTTCAAGCTCAGAATAAACAAACTAGTGCACGTTCCTTCCACTCACTGTGTTTTTCTTTCAGGATGATGGAGAGCACCAGCTATTGGCAGCTATAGCACCCTTTATTTAATGCTACATTTCTGCTTATACCAACACGTGGTTTCTGATTTAATCTGAGCTTAATTACAGTGAGAGAAACAACGCTGAGTGTTTGAAGAGTCTGGGCTGAGGCTGAGGTGTGTGTGATTAATCACTGCATGGATAGTGTAGCTGGGCATGAATTATTAAGATTAATAGATTTTATTTGGACGTTGGATTAATGCGTTGGTGTGTAAACAAGAGAAAGTTATAAACATACATAATCTACACAACTAGTGACTTTATTTTGGTTGTTTAGTGTTTTTGTATTTGTTTGGAGTATTATAAAATGGGTTAAAAGTGATTAAAAAAAATTGGTGCATAAGGTGGTGAAATGGGATTTTAAAAACCACGGAAATTGGTTAAAAGTTCCTAATTAGAATAGCCAAAAATGAAGATAAAAAGTGGTGAAAAGAGTTCAAAGTGTCAATATTGGAACAATTAGTTTAAACTGGCCAATAATGGGCATGACAAACCATGAATGTGGTTAAATTGTTAAAAAAAAAATAAGCATGAAATATGATGAAAAGAGGTTAAAAGTGACAATAATGGGTTCAACATGTGACGTTAGGTGGAAAAATGGTGGAAAGTGTTTATAAGTGGTGAAAATGTCTTGAATGTGGAAAAAAAAATGTGCAGAAAATGCATTAAAATGTGATGGAGAAGTGTCAGAAATGGAAGTAATGTAAAATAATGCATTAAAAGGAGGAAAAATATGTCAAGAAAAAGTGATGAAAATAGGTTGATTGTTATCCAGGAAGTTTAGTATTGTTTGCGTCATCTATTGTCATCTTAAAGACATAAATACTTGTTTTAATCAGAAATAAAATGGGTTACGTGTGACAAAAAAATGATGGAAAATGTGGTGAAATGGGATTTTTTTTTTTAATAAACCACAGAAATTAGCTAAAAGTTGCAAATAAGAGTCAGCAAAAACAGAATCAGAAATACTTTATTTATCCCAGCGGGAAATTACTTGCAAAGGCTTTAGAAATATTACAAATGAAAAGAATAAACATTAAAGAAAGAAAAAAGAAAAATGTACAGAATTAAGTAAAAGACAGTTAATTAAAAAAGGATTACAGTAGTAGAAAATAAAAAGATAAACAATAACAATACAAAATATAATACAGATGTTTACAACAATCAAAGGGAGGTTACAGTGATGAATTATACAGTTTGATGGACACAGGCAGGAATGATTTCCTGTGGCGTTCTGTCGAGCACCGTGGTTGGATCAGCCTGGTGCTGAAGGGGCTTCTGTGGTTGACCAGCACATCATACAGTGGGTGGGACTTATTGACCAAGATGGCCTTCACCGTGGACAGGCTCCTCCTCTCTGTCACCACTGTCAGAGTCCAGTTTATTCCACACAATGTGACTGTGACTCAACATAAAATGGTTCAAAGGGCAAATAATGGGCGTGACAAAACCTAGAAAGAATGTGGGTAAAATTGCTGACTTTATAGATGGACCCCAAAAATGTCTCCCCTTTATTCGTCCTTATAGATGGTCCTGTCTCCACATGACTGTTCTTCAGGACCACTGCCGTAATATAGCATAGCATAGCGTAGCATAGCTTAGCATCCACTTCCATTCATAGCTTCTAATTACATCTATCCTCTCGAGAGCTCCTGATCTTTTCTTCCGGTCGCTGTGATGTTTCTCTGAGCTTTTAGTTGATATCATTCATGAACAGGAGGTCATTTGACCACACTGTGATCTTATTACTGTACAATCTATATCTTTATCAAGCTGTAAAGTCAACGTCAGACCCTCAGCACTAACACAACCACGCCGTTATTGTCCTAATGCCACTAATTATGAATATTGTCGGCTAATGAGAGGATGAAATAGGAAATAACAGTTTGCTGCTAACGAGTTTGCCTAATTAGGTGATTCATTAAATCCGGAGGAGGAGAATTACGGAGGAAGGGAAGTGTTTTCTTCTTCTTCTACACGTGTAGTTTATGTAATGAAGAGCTCCAAACATGAAGCCTCAGACCCACAGAGACGTGGAAATGCTGACTCTGCATATTTTGCTTCTTCAGTGTTTTGAGACACTTTAAAAATAAACCAGAAGATTCCTGTACACGTGCAATAACAATTCTGATATATTTACGTAAGTGTACCTTTTAATAAAATCATCTGTCCAACTGCATTTCTTTTAGTTTAAAAAAGGTTTAAATTCATAAAATAACCCAAATAGTAGTAAATTATAGTATACTGTAGTATATGCACTCACTGAGTTTTTTTTTGGTTTTGTTTAAATGTTACTTACCATTTCCACCACTTTTCCCACCCAATGTCACATATGTTGACCCATTATTATTATTATCACTTTTAACCTCTTTTCACCATATTTCATACTTATTTTTGCCAATTTAACCACATTCACCATTTGTCACACCAATTATTTGCCAGTTTAAACTAATTGTACTTCGTGGTTTTTTTTGTTTTTTTTTTACTCCAATTTCTGCCACTTCTCCATCAAATTTCAATTCCTTTTTTGGCTTTCGAGACATTTTCGCCACTTATAAACCATTTTAACCACTTTTCCAAACTAATTGTTCCTACTGTTTTGTTTTTTTTGCCACTTTTAAGCCAATATTGACACTTTGAACCCTTTTTACCACTTTTCTCTCTGTTTTTGCCCACTCTAATTTGCAACTTTTAACACATTTCTGTGCTTTATAAGAAATCCCATTTCATTACCTTATTTTCCACCATTTTTGGTCATTTTCAACCCATTTTTTGGTCTTTTCAATGCATTTTTGCTACAGTTCTCCCATTTTGTCCACTTCTTCATCAAATGTCAATGCCTTCTCTGCACATTTTTCCACTTTCAAGACATATTTGGCACTTTTCTACCCTTTCCACCACCTTTTCCACCATTTTAGTCACTTTTAACCCATTTTATTTCTGATTAAAACAAGAATTTACATCTTAAGATAACTATACTGTATACTACACTGGCTCCCAGTCAGCCTCAGAATAGACTTTAAAGTTCTGCTGCTGGTGTATAAAACTGTGAATGGGTTTGGTCCAGAATACACCAGTGACATGTTAGTCAGGTATGAACCCAGCAGGTCTCTCAGATCTATGGACACAGATCAGATAGTGGAGCCCAGAGTTCACAGTAAACATGGTGATGCTGCTTTTAGTTGTTATGCTGCAAAGAAGTGGAACAAACTGCCAGCGGAGCTGAAGTCAGCATCCAATGTGAACATTTTTAAATCAAAGTTAAAGGCACTTTTTTTCTCTACTGCATATGATTGAGAGAGAGATTTTTTGTCATGTTGTTGATGTAATGATGATTTTACTGATGATTTTAATTTATTTTACTGATGATTTTAAATGTTCTTATTGATTTTAAACAATTGAATGTTTTATCATGTAAAGCACATTGAGTTGCCTTGAGTATGAAATGCGCTATATAAATAAATTTGCCTTGCCTTGCCTTGCCTTACTAGGGCACAGATAATCATGCTAAACGTCTTGGATAATGTGGTTATCACAGATTCATAGAACAATGGACCATCATTTTATTGACATTATGGATGGGTTCAAAAAAGCTCTTTCCTTTATTCCCCCTTATGTTGAGAACCACTGATATAAATGATGTGTATTTGGTTTCTAAACATGAGGTGTTTTTTAGGGGACGTTTGGCAGCCCCTCGTAGCTGAACCCTTTTCATCGATCCCTGTAGCTTCTCCACCAGTTCAATCATCTATGACGATTATATCTACATGACTTCCTTGCCGTTGTGTGATCTCCACTGAAAGGGACTCACGTAATAATCTCGCGGCCCCCTCAGACAGCTCCAGCATGAGGCTGAGATAAGTGTCGAGGGACCGTTGAGTGCCTCGGGGGGTCAACGCTGCTGCACGCTCCGCGCACCATTACATCCCCTTTAATTGAATCGCAGCCAGTGCGGTTAATTAAGTGATAAAGTTATAGACCAAGGGAGCTATCAGAGGACAGAGAGACACCCCCTCCCCACCCTGATGATGGTGGACCATGAGGTCACTGACCTTCTCTGGGGAAATGTGGGCCTCCAAAGCTGCTACGACTCCTCCATAGAGCCATAGAAAAGTGCTTTGATGTTATGACAGCGTTGGGGGGAAGGCGTGGGGGGGGGGAGGCGTGGGGGGGGTTATGAAATATGATGCGGCTGTTCAAAAAGCTATCTTTGACTTTACACACGCTTGTGTTTCCTCCCCATAACACCACCAGGGTTGTGGTCAATTACAATTCACTTACAATTACGCTTCCAATTACCCATATTCAATTACAATTCAATTACAATTATAGTGACCAGCATTTTTTCCAGTTACAATTAAATCACAATTGTTTTTTTTTTTATCATCACAAAGTCATTCACAATTACTTTTTCAATTACTAAAGTTCAATTACAATGAATCACAATTACTGAGCTTGAAATAAATAACCTAATAAAAGTTAGCCTTCCTTTTGTGTTAGCTTTCTGTTAGCATCTCCTATAACAACAGGTCCTAAATCAGCTGTAAAATGCACTAAAATATCTTTACAATATGAATATCTGTACACGTAATGTTTCTTTATTAATTTTTCCAAATTGTGTCAATATTACTCCATTTTGTTTGTAAATACATTTTTGTTCTGCATTTAGTCTGATTAGGAAAAATCCTTTATCCATTTTGGCTTGGTTTTATTTTAAAATACATTATTAAACATGTTTTTTTTTTACTATTATTATTTAACCTAATTTTGATTTAATTACCTTTGTTATTATTATTTTTAATTTCTATATCTCTATTAATAACATTTTGGTTTTATCTGTAAACGTCACTAAATAAAAGTGTTTCCATAGTGTGATTTAGGAATTTACGTCAGATCTAAACCACTCCCGTTTTTATTAAATAACATTTCTCTCTATTTCCAGTAAGTTCTTTTTGTCTTCTTTTAAATATGTTAAGGTTTAATTACACCGAAGTCAAGTTAACATCAAAGCAATCAGCAGATGCCTCTGAAGAAGACTGGCAGTTGACAATCCAAACATGTCGGGAGATCAAAGCCAATTTCCCAAAGAACAAGTTGTCTGAGTACATGAAACCTTAATATATTATTTAAAAAGAAGACAAAAAACTTGCTGGAATTTTTACTCAAAAGACAAGAAAACATCAAAGCAATCAGCAGACACCTCTGAAGGAGACTGGCAGTTGACAGTCGAAACATGTCGGGAGTTCAAAGCAAATTTCCTGAAGAACAAGTTGTCTGAGTAAATGAAACCTCAACATATTATCTTTCTCTATTAATCGCTTCTTCTTCTGTAGATGGAGGAAAGTGTGAGAAAATGAAAGGATAATTTAAATTAAATACATTTGGTTAAAGTTACAAAGCCCCTCCTACTTCATGCTGTAGTGGAGTTCTTCACACGTACATAGGTTCACTTCACTAACATGTAACATTAGAGCCATTTTAAGTTGTAACACACGTGTCGTTTGATGTTGTAGAAAGTGGGACATGAGAGGAAGAGAGAGGATGTAAAGGTAAGGATGGAGCGAGGCCCCAGTGGGGAACGCATGGCCTCGAGTCAGTGGATAAACTGGATAAATCAGCCCACACTGTTGCATCATGGGATGTCTTTACAAACTGTCCAATCAGGTTCCACTTCCAGCCGGAGCGATAGAGGAAATCACCCTGGTTTATTTTCTTCAACCAAAAATGGTGGATTTACATCTTTTGTTTGTAGAGGTTCATGTGTTTCTAGCTATATGCATACTATGAAAATGCATGGGGTCCCGTGAGCCACCAGGGCGCCCCACAGCTGTGCAGTAATAAACGTAGGATACGATATTTATTGTAGGGTTAGGGTACGGTTTAATTTACTGTTACTTATTTTCTTTCATTATATCTTTATTTACATTTACATTTCATCCAAACCCATTTTTTATTGTGAGAATGCTGTAAAGCAGTGTTTCTCAAACTTTTTTGGCTCAAGTCCCCCTTTCTCTTACTTTAGAATCCAAGCCCCCCCTCTGTACAACTACAACATTTTGCTCAGAATTCTGTAGAATAATAACTTTAGAGCATAATAATAGAATGAATGAGTGATAACAGACATGTTAAAGAATATGTAGTACTAGAGACCAGTCATGGTGTCGAGACCACATTTTAAAGATCTTGGTCTTTTTTCGGACTCAGAAGCATTTTTTCTCGGTCTTGAACTGGCCAGACTCGACATTTTCCATCAAGACCAGCATTAATTCTTTTTTTAAAATGTGATAATAAGGAGAAGAACTGGATAGAACTATAGATATCATTGATTATTCATGCAATAAACCACACCGTATAATGATTGCAACCTTCCTCATGGGAACCAAGATCGTTTCTATCACCATTTTGAATGTTTTTGTGTCATTTTGAGTGTCTATGTTAATGGTAAGTATTTTTCTCTCTTATTGTGTGTGTTTTTGATTTCATTGTGTATTTTGTTGCTGTTCTTTGTATTATTCAGTATATTTTTCTCTCATTTAGTGTGTTTTTGTTCTCTTTTGTGAGTTGCTAGTCATATTTAGTGGATGATTGTCATTTTTTTAGCTAAAAATAATTATAAAACCTTATATTTTTAATGCTTTCATTGGTTAATTGTCCTCTCTCTTTCTCTCTAGTACCCCTGTAGTGACATTGCGTACCCTCATTTGAGAAACCCTGCTGTAAAGCATGTGTCCTTTGGTCATTTCAGCATACAGTAGTTTACAGTTTCATTTTCTTTATAAATGCTGTTTTTTCTCCTGCGTGGCTCACTGGAGAAATAACGTCTTTAGATACTTTGATGCAAACAAAGAGTTCCACTCAGCGTTCAGCAGGTGGTCACAATGTCACGGCGGATGACTCTCCTTTCCTGTCCTTTTTGTAAATGGCTGTGCTGCAGGAGCCTGGCTCTCCTGCGGCTCCTCGAGAGCCTGTCTGCTAACGTGTTGACATCTGTCATGTGTGTTTGTTTATCAGTAACAAGGCAGCAGCTCCACGGGAGTGTGAGCGAGAGAGTGAGACTATAGTGCTCTCTGGAGAAGTGACTGAGCTGAAACACACACACACACACACACACACAGAAACAGATCCATAGCATGTAGCTAGTGCAGTTATTTCAGGACGGTATCTTCATCTCCTTTTATCAACCCATTCCTGTGGATTTAATCTCAAACCAAAGGCTTTATGCCCACAAAGACGTGATGAACGACCCTCGGGTGTAAAAATACTAGTTGTGTAAATTGGATTATTTGTTGGCCCCCGCATTCTATACCACCCCCCCCCCATCTGCTGCTGGAGTTATACAGTACATGTCCTGGTGGCACGTAATGTTTTTCATTATATGCCAGGCCAGTTTTATACATAGAAAATAGGTGGGAAGGGACCTGTATCATGGTCTAGCCCCCAAGGTGTTTGCTTTAGGTGCATCCAATATCGATTGCAAGGTAGAAGAGATCTGAGCTCCATCCCTACAGTATGGAGATACCCACCGAGTGTGCACGTACGGCTAAATTTAGTAGCACCAGAGATGACAACCAACCAGAAGAGAGGCTAAAGTGCATGTACCTCCAAGCAAATGCTGCAGCAAATGCTGCACAATGCACTGATGCTAACACACAATGCTACAATTGCTAGCTAGACGTAAAGTCACACATCAGCTTGTTTTTGTTTTTCAGCCAATGACAGAAGAAATATAAATGATTCCCCCAACCTTCATTGGAATTGCCCACGACTTCTCAAGTGCAAGTCAACTCCTCAAACCATTACCGGTGATTCCAAACCAAAGCACATGATGGCAGTAATAAATTGACTCCAAATGCCAACAACCAACACAATTAAAAGAGAATTAGTAGTTCATGTGGCAACAGACTGTGGGCAAGAGAAGAAGGCAAGAAAATGGAGACTGTTTCACAACATTTTAATGATCCAAAGCCTTTCAAAAGTACTATATATTACCTGCTGATGTGTTTTATTTGTGTTAACCAGTATGTGTCATATTATCTTCAAATGGCTCTGGAACCCAACAATCCAAAAAGGGAAATGTTCAAAGTCTCAAACTTGTAGTAAAAAAAGTCACTGTAGTTTGATTATAAATATATAACCGAAGCAAAATTGAAAGAAGTTTGTGCATTCGCGGAGATTGCGGGGGGACCGGGGGGCATTGCCCGTACGAAACCGTACGAAAAGACACTTTCTTGTTTGTTTACAACATGGCGGACACCGAGGGTACTCTGCAGTCTCATAAGTCTTTTGTTTGTAGTGATGCACTGAGAAAACAAGCGGCTGGAGCAGAGAACGAGCAAACCCTGCTCTCAGTGTGCACTTGTCTGGACATAAAGCGGTGGATTGAGCGGTTTGTTGTGATAATCTACTCCCCCTCCCTCCCCACGACAAAATCAGCAATCCACCAGCCGCGGAGGCACATAGACAATCAGCGAAGGCAGAGATACGTTGTAGAGACTTTTAATGTCATAATCTACGTTGTTAGACTTTTAAATGCTTTTAATCCATATGGATCCTTTTATTCTCTCCTACCTGTTGTTTAATTTAGTGATTTACCACTGACGGCAAGTCTGTTCCTCCATGTTAAATTGTATCTCCCATATTAAGCACATGTGTAGTGTTTATATGATTTATCATGTAGAACATCATAAATAATGACACTGCTTGATTTGAGCAACTTTACTCTGTCATTCTTTAAGTTACAATAGGGTGCTGAACATTTCACGCTGGCATTTTGTATTTTTTAGGCAGGTCCAGAATTCAGTTTTAGAAACTTATGTTACAGAATGAGAAATGATTATAATAAACACAGTTAGATTTGTTTTCATTCCTTATTTGTGAAGTGAAACTGGAGACGTTTATTTATTTATTTATTTTTAATTATTATTATTATTATTATTATTATTATTATTATTATTATTATTATTATTATTATTATTATTATTTATTTATTTTTTGCTGCCCCCCACTGGCAAGAGATTTTTTTAAAAACATTTTTTTACTGGCATAATAAATAATATTTTTTTAGTCAATAACATGACTTTTTATCCAAAAAGTTAAAAAAAAAAAACACAAAAAAAATTAGGTGACAAAAAAAGGAAAATGCCCATATAGTGTAATTATCATAGGCATTTAATTAAAAACATTTTAAAATGTTATGATTTTTTCAGGAAATTTACTTTGACATGTTTTGAGTGTCCACTGTCAGTCATCTTCAGAGGCATCTGCTGCTTGATCCTTAAAAAATGAACTTGCTAGAATTATTTTTTTTTAAAAAAAAAGGTTTTTAAATCTATTTATTTGTTTATTGGGTCCAAGTACATTCTCGCTACCCACTGAAAATGGGTCTGTGACCCACGTCTGGACCCGACCCACAAGTTGAGAAACCCTGTTATGAAAATATAACTACTGCTTATAAAAAAAACCAACAGACCAAATACAACAGCTTATCAGCTGTTCCCTGAAATTTGAATCTTATTATCTAGTGTGATCTGATGCTTATTTGATCTGTTGCAGATAAAAATAGTGAAACACAGGAAATTACTGTATTTTTTTCATTGTATTTTTGATGTGAAGTTAAAAACTGCGTTACCTCATAAAATACTTGAATATGCCTTTGAAACCACTTTTAAAGTGGAAAAGCCACTTTCAAGCATGTTTAAACAAAATATCTTAACATTCTACTATCTATTTGTGTGCAAACCCAGTTCCGTTTTCTCTATTTGGGAATGGGAAAATATCTCTGGGACTTTTTGTCAATTTAGTTTAGCCGTTGTTTCTATATAAATTACATGATATCTTAGCCTCAGCTATGCTAGCATGACCAGATTAGATCTGGCATCAGACTACCCCAGGCCACACCAGTAATACGCAGAGCCTCACACACACACACACACACACACACACACACACACACACACACACACACACACACACACACACACACACACACACACACACACACACACAGAGACAGGAGGAAAAAGTGGAGTAATGCATCAAGTCGGATGAAGAAGTGTTTGGTCAGCAGGAATCAAACCAGCTCTGATTTCCTCTCCTTTAGTCTCAGTTTAGGCGCCTCTGAAGCTGTGAATCATCCAGATTCTGGAAAGTGTTTAGAACAATTTAGGTGATTCATAGACTGGGGAAAAACAGAAAGTTACCTGGAGCTAGACCACGACCACCACAGGTAAACACAGTTATGGAAATGAACCACAAAGTCAAAGTCAGGCTGTGGAACGGAATCCCCACCTTGTTATTGGCACCACAGAGAGATAATCACATTTAAAATCAATAAAATACACACACAGTACGTCTCTGAAGATAAATGGACGCTGTAAAATCATCTGTTTTTCACAACATCGACCAGTAAAGATGATGTGAAGTTAACCTCGTTTTTAAAAGTCTACGAATCACTGCTACTACTACTACTACTCAGACCACAACGGATGAATAAAGCTGGAAGTATAATTACACTTTAGCCTCTAGAATTCAAAAAGGAGTTATGAAAGTATTATAGTTGGTTTTTCTATTACCTGTGGAAGCCATGCAGGAGAAAAGGTGATTTGTTCAAGGCTGAAACTGAGCAACATCTAAGTGCTGAAAACTGCTGGAGACGATCATTTTTATCAGATAAACACGCAGTGTCGGTTTCGGCTTAAATCGAAGATCATTTACTCAAAAAAAAAAAAAAACAAGATGTACAGGTTTTGTGCATTGCATTGTAGGATGTGGAGTCCCACAGACGGATGCATAGAAGTGTTCATACTTCATTCTAACTGTGATTTATTGTGTTTCTTCACCAGAAAAGGAGGACAGTGGTTGGTTCGACACAATATTTGTTCTATTTCGTTCCCTGTTTTTCCCGTGATATCAACTCACTCCTCAAGAAATTCAATTTTGGCCAATTTCAGATCTTTCCGTGTAAACCCCAAAATAAACATCCACCACTTTTTTGCCGCAACTTTCAGTGAAAACATCAGAAATGTATTGGGAAGTGACTTTGACAGAGTTTTTTGGGGTCAAACACAAGAAATCACAGTAAGAATGAAGTAAAAACACTTGTATGCATTCGTCTACAGGACTCCACCTCCCACAATGCAATGCACCAGCTGAACAGCTGATCCGCTGCGCGTAATACAATTCATCTCATCTGTGACTCGTGCAATACCACTAGAAACAACCAGTGACAGACCCTCCAATCAGAGGCCAACTTCATACTACACTATTTTTTGCAAGTCATATATGTTATATACACTATAGAACTACCGTTACTGTATATACCTAGACTTATAACTGGTGGTGCAACTGGTGGTATTGTACTAGTTACAAGTTTCAAAAAGTTACAGATCGTATTCCCAAATGTGTTCCAAATGTCACGCGTACAGAGACAGCCAATAGAGTGTTTCGGTTCGATGACACACGCAAACAGATGTCAATAAAGACACACAGAATAGGTTACGCACTTCTTTTATAAACCGTAATTCTACACACAGATTTTATTTCACACAGACAAATAGTTTTGTTATAATAATGGCCCCATACAACAGCATCTGGTGACCAATGATGAGCGTTGATACAGGAGGCTACCAATGCCCTAATAATTGGACAACCTACTTTAGCAGCCCGTTTTAGGGTCTAGGAGCTGGCTTCTGATTGGTTTATTGCATGCTGGGCGGTAAATCCACCTCTAAACATCAGTCTGTATCCTCCGCTTTGACATGTGAGCCCTTTGATGTCATAACAAGGGTTCTTTATTGGTTTTTGAATGAATTCTGTGTCCTAAACAACCTACGGATTGATACATAAGTGATTAAAAATGTCCTTTCAGTTTTAAGGTCCCCTTTTCATGCATGGTTATACATTCACACCCCCTCCCCCTTTAATGTGTCCTCATAAACGTTCCTCACATGATTGACTGCTCTTTCTACTGTAAAATTAACTTCTCTCTCACTCCTTGTATGCAGCACAAATCTGTTAATCTCAACATTAACATGTTTCAATCCAGCACAACACGCGGTTCCCCGAATCGCGGCGTCATTTAATATCCTGCGATGAATGAAATGCCTCATGAACTGCAGGGATTCACAAGGGAGAGCGTGAAACGATGTCGCCTCAGGCCTTGTAGAAGTAATGCAGTCATTACGGGTTACATGTGTATGTCGCCCAGGGGGATTCAACCATATGTACATTTATTTTGAATTATAAGAGGCCAAAAAAACATGATATATGCCTTCCTTCATGGAGGGATTTCATTAGATTGGTTTTAATATTAATATAAACTTATCGACAAGTTTCGCCCTGCGGGCGATATCATTGCTTTTCCAATGTAGCCTGTAGCGTAGCTAGCTTAGGGTGACAATTATTTGATTTGCAAATAAGAGGACACTTGGGCCCACCTTGGCAAGTACTCAAAATGTTCTTGAATCTACCTTTAAAGATATTTACAGTAAATGTTGTGTATTTAGTTGTAAAATGTCAGAATTGCTGCCACTAAGGGTTGAACGACGGCTATTACAATTGAACTTTGCTATTGGCTGAGATGGATTCTTTGGATGTCTTTGGATTGTCATCACCTTTCACTGTTGGCCCCCCCCCCTATAAAAGCTGATAGGAGGAAGGAGGGTTTCCTCCAATCACAGCCCTCAGTGAGCATTGATTGACAGTCATAATGAGGAAGTCCACTGTGAAACAGCTGCTGTTGTGGTGAAGTTTTTGACTCTGTGCTTCTTTAAAGAGCAGATTCTGCGTTTGTCAAGCTTTGTGTGTATTTACAGACACATCATGTGTGTATTCCCGTCTGTCTCTGTGTGTGTACGTCTTATGGCTGTGTGATTGTGTGTCCCTGTGGTTGTAGTGACACATCTCAGCTGTGAACTCGCTATATGTGTGTGCACAGACACATCATTGTGTGCATTATCAACACCGTCTGTCTCTGCGTACAGCGTTGACCGAATTCCTGAGTGGGCGTGTCTAACTGCTACAGCAGTAATGCCCATAATCAAGGCATTTTTTAAATTTCCCTCCTAGTGGCAGGTCAGGACTAAGCAGGAGTTTAGTTACTCTTTAACAATCTATCCTTGAAAAATGTCATATAATCTTTCTTAAAATCTCGAAAAATATTTCCCCCTAGAAATTAAAACTATAACAAAAAACTCAAGGCTTACAGAATAGCAAATACTCAATAAATAACTTTAACAATATCCTCCATGGAGGGTTATATGGTGTAATTAAATCCACCAGTGTTCGGTCTCTTTCAGTCTTTCTCTTCTCTCTGCATATGTGACGATGTCATCATTGGCTGTAAAACAGCAACTCCTTAGCTTTCAGAAACTGGTGTAATTTCTCTGATAGAGGAAATATTAGCAGAGTTACTCTTTTAAATTAATTTGTTCTTTGTGACGCATTCAGGGTCCCTGGGAAACCTGGACATTTTCATTATAAAATCCATCCGGTCTGGGTAAATCCTAATGTATGATCACCCTAAGCTAGCTTCAGGATTGCTAATGATATGCTAATTTTACGATTTGGAACCACAACTCAATCCAGCTGCAGGTGCGTAAACACTGCCTTTTCCAATGCAGAAATAGAGTAATCAGGGAAACATATGCTAACATGCTAATACTTGTCTGAACACCCCCTTCTACCCCTTCCTCCCATCTGAGCAAACACAACACACAGATGTTAAAACCCATAATACAGCCTAAAACATCCAGCGCCAAATGATCAATGATACGATTTGCTAATGAGCCGCTGTCCTAGCGCCACGCTTCATTAACTCTGTTGAGATGCTTAAAACATGCACGCTGGGGAAGGAGTTTTTTTTTGTGGAACCGTCTGCACAGAATGTCGTATTGAAGATCAAACTGGAAACATTTAAAACAGGTTCATCAGTGGAAGCTACAAAGTGTGTGACCGTTTTGCCCGAGACTTCTGCTGCTATTGCTCACAAAACGCACGCTAAAAAGGGCAGACATTTAGTTAAAAATGGACAAACCCATGCAAAGCAAAAAAAAAATTCACGCTGCCAAGTCAGCGCTTTTTTGTGCTCGACCTCCTCGCTGAGCGTCAAAATAATCGGCTGATTCTGAATCGCACACAGTCACTGAGTCACAGCCAAGAGTGAGAACGATTACTATTCTGTAACTCATCTGCATTTTTGGCTATAGGTGGGATATGCAAATACTTTGAGAATTCCACCTCATCTGAGCAGAATGAAATTTTATTCGCTTTATTTCTAACTTGTCTTAAATATAAGTTAAATCACTATCAGAGGCTGTGGTTGATGTTTTCTAGGAGTTAATCAGTCAAAAACATTAGACATTAGACAATTACTCTCCATCATTCCTGTTAGAGAACAAACAGCATCTTTCATATATTGTAGCTCCTCCCCCTTAAAACTAGAGTGGCCCTGTTGTAACTGAAATGGTGAAGGAAGGATAATATGACAATATTATTGTTTTAATTTCAAGCAAAGTTATTTTTACAAGAATCTCAGCCATTGCCCCTCCATCATTAATGCTAAAGCTAATGGACTTACACGTAGCCTACACTTAAATGTCAGTTACTCAGCCCAGTCTCACTAAATTCATGGCATTGACTCAAAATTTTACGTGCACGGCAAATTTTATGCAAAAACATTTATATGCTGCGCAAAACAGGTTTGGTCCGTGCTCACATCATGCTGTGGCGCCTCCTGGTGGTAAAGTAATGCACTTTATTGGGAGCGATCACCTTAACCGTGTATAGTCCTCAACCCAACCACAACCATGACTCAAAGCCTGAATGAAGAGTTGTAATAAAATGCAATTTCACGAAATAACTGCCATTTAAAACACACTGAGTTTGTCCGCAACACAAAAAAAACAGTTGTGGTGGCACGTACCAAAAGTGAAACTATTATTTGGTGACAGGGTCACGTATCCCTATGTGTTGCATTCACTATCATCTAGCTAGCCTCTTGTAAAGCTAAAGCTAGCATATTTCCATTAAGAGAAGTAAGAACCTCCAGCTTTTCAGTGGAGGTTCCTGTTATGGGGTGAAGCACCCCAAGCTAGCTAGGGCTAGCATAGTGAAGGGGGCACTTTGAATTTTAATGACTGAAAAGGTATCATTGTTGTTTAAAAAATGTGTGCAGTTTTAAAGCAAGATTGTGTAGCTGTTAGGTGTTGTGTAGCTGTCCTGTAGTCACTCAGACCACGTTGGGGTCACCACAGAAGACCTTACAGCCCTCTTTTTCCGTCATATCTGCCGCTGTCATTATTTGATCATTTGGAGGAAATCAAGCTAGCGTAAGACGATAAGAACAAAAGTCCAAGGCTGTGTCTTACTAACGTACTACTCATACTAAGTCTGACGTCAAAATGAGAATGTAGTGTATTCACATTCGATAGTATGGAAAGATTGAGTATGTGAGAAATACCCAAGTGTACAATATATGGGGACATTTTTTAGGTATGCACGGTGGGCACTATAGTCATATTCAACCGCCCCATGATGCATTGCGAGTGGAATGTAAAATGGTCCTGGACCGGTGTCATGGACTGAGTTGACATGGTACTGAGATTGTATATGCGCATGTGCGCACATGCGCACTACCGGAAAATGAATTTTGCTAAAAAAAAAAAAATCATAATATTTTTTGTTTATTTTTGTTTTCAAAGTGAACGGACACGTGTTTGATTTTTTTTTTGGATTAGGTTAGGGTTAGAGTTACAAGCGTTACAAGCGTTCCCACTGAAGTAGACTTCAGTGGGAACGCTCATCATCCTAGTCATACTAACCATACATATAGTATATAGTATACAGTATATACTCATTGAGTTTGTAGTGTATAGTACGGAGTCTGCCATTTCTTTCTCGGCTTCTTCAGGAACTAATCTGAAATGAAAGTCTGAGTTTAGGTCCGTGGTAATCCCTTCTGTTCAGCCCAGCACTGTGACACAATGAAATAAATCTCTTCACCTGACATAAAGAGAAGACACGGGAAGACATTACTTACTCCTGTTCACGTTTATAACCTCCAAACCAATCGTGTTTGCAAGGCGTCAGATTTATTTCAGATCCACGGAAGACCGAAAAGCATTTATTAGAGGATTTTATGATGAGCCTGTGCAGCCGATATGTGTGAGTTGATGACCCGTGTCATCTCATTGGATGTGTGTCCAACTTATCAATGGTCAGAGGTGACACATGAGGTGGTTTGTATGATGGGCTCAGCACTATTTACCGCTGACAGCGCCAAAACAATATGTTCCCTGAAGGCATCGCACAGGGAGTTTGGGAGCAGCGGAGGTGATCATGTCTGAGGAAGGCCCGGCGGCTTTGAATAAAAAGACAGATAAAAATAGAGAGAGGGAGAGGGACGCCGTCCTCAGCTCGAGGCGGAGAATGAATCTGCCGCTGCCTGATTTGTGCCTAATAAAGTTGTCACATCCTATCAGGGCTCAGATCTGAAATGGAAAGTACGAGCGAGTCAGGACGAAACGTGGACGGCGGTGGCAGACAAACACCACACGGTGATGGATGAGGGGATGAACCAATGAATATCAGTGGGCGCTTCTACCTGATCAGAACATGGACATTACACAAACACTGTTCCACAGGTCTAATGATGTTCTCAGTCCTCTCCGTTCATATGTAGCCTATAAACTATAAACAACGTGTAAGACAGCAGTCGTTGTTCAAGTAACTCAAAGTTCTGAGTGAGTTCTCTTCAGATTTCTACATTGAACAAGGAACACACATGAGGATTTTCTAAATCTTAAGAGGTTTTGTTTTTTTCACAGACCCCACACACAAAAATCAGGTGCTAAACAGTTTTGATCGCAATATGTGTGGTGTGTTCCGATAATCTCAAAACAGCAACGATTCTAATTCCAGCAAGTAAATTTGATCTGCTTCTTGAATAATATGTTAAGCTTTCATTTATTCAGACAACATTTTTTCAGAAAATGTACTATGATCTCCTGACATGTTTCGACCGTCAACTGCCCGTCTTCCTCAGAGGCGTTTGCTGCTTGCTTTGATGTGTCCTTGACTTCTGCGTAATAATTCCAGCGAGTTCATTTTGTCTTCTTTTTAATAATATGCGTTGGTTTTATTTATGTCAGGAGACCAAAGTAAATTTCCTGAAAAAAAATAGTTTTTCATTTTAACCATTATTGGGTTTGAAATGGAGTACTGGCCGGACTTGTAACTGGATGATTGCTGGTTCAAACTCCACCGTGGGCCATTGCAACGGGCTCTTGAGCAAGGCCCTTTACCATAACTTCTCCATGCCTCAAAGCAGGCTGAAAGAACACAGTATCAAGTTAGAAAGGAGAAGTGTTTTACAAATTATTGAGTTGGAATAACTGAAATCTTTAAGTTGACTTGGCTTCACTTTAAAGAGTCACTAAACCCCAGCTTTTTTTCTAGCCCAGACGCATGTCAAACAAAACCTCAGGGTTGATTGACTCTGACTTTGGTGTTGATATTAATGGGTTTTTACAATATTCACTATACAAAGTAAAATAGATCATTTAAAACAAATTTAATGCAGCTATTGGTGTCTAAATTGTTTAACACCCAGTTGTGTTGAGAAGTATATTATATTTTATAGTATAGACTGGGCGTGTCTTAACTGCTCCGCCCATAACCAAGGCATGTTTTGTATTTCCAGTCAAGACACACATCAGCCAAAACATTATTGTTTGGTGACTCTTTAAGTTGCGCTAATGCAACCAATTAAATTATGAAGTTTATGTCAATTAAATTAATTGTATTGATCTATTTTTTTTTTTTTTTTTTTTTTTTTTTACTTGTCTGCACATGCTGTCAAAGGTCAACACCACAGGAAGTGCAATCATTATGAGACAGCAATGCATATTTTGTTATTGCAATAAAATACATTGATTTATTTTATTGCTTAATTGTGACCATCACCAGCCCTCCCTAAGGAAGGGTAAGAAATCTTTTATTATAGGAGGATATAAAAAGGGAGAGCAGTGTTACACCTAAGTGGAGGGGGGGGGGAGGGGGGGGGAAAGGGAGCAGGGAGGAGAGACTCAAGGCAGGAAATAGAAAAGGTGGGGAAGAATAGACTGTTTTGCAGTGAGGGTGAGATGTGAGGTTGTAGAGTATATTGTGCTTATTATGTTGTGTAATCCAGCCAGTATGGTGACAAGTGTGAAGCTTAGCTATAATGGTGGTGGCTGTGGACAGGGGGAATGAGTGAATGGTAGTACCTAAAGCAGGTAATTGTATTGATCTAACTTATTAACTTGATTTCAGAAAACATACCTCATTTAAGTGTTACTAATTTCAACATTTGAATTAAGTTGGTAAAAATATTTTCTGTTCTTCCTTTAAAAATGCACCAAACCAGTGTTTTCACAGAGCTGGGACTTAGTCAGATTTATGTGACGCTTCGTCTTGTTGACTCCATACCAGCCCTAATGAACAGCACAAGGGAATTGTTAGCGATTCGTCTCGTGTCTTAGAAATGTCTGGAAGGTGGCGTCTCGGCCCACGCTCAGCTCCACTGTGCACGCTCTGACAGACTGTCCTCGCCGCCTTGCCGATTTCCTCTTGCCCACGCTCCCATTAAGAGAAGCAGAAACCAAGCCGTGACCTCTAGAGGGAGGCAGCGTGTGGAGTCACAGGAAGCAGCTTTCTTCAGCCCACATTGACTGCTCCATTTAACAAAGAGGAGTCGGCCTCACACGGATCCAACAAAACAGGATATTTTGAAAAGGGGCTTCAAGGGGTTAAAAAGTGGAGCCAGAGGTTGTTAAAAGGTTGTTAAAAGCTTTAGGGTGTTGTCTTTTCAACCCTGTCATGAAACAGTCAGTGCCAAAATAACAGCTCCAGACCACGCACGGATCTATTTCTGTTGGTTAAAACTCGAGAAATCTATGAAACCAAATCAATGTCATCCTTTGTATCTGATAATCTGATATTTTCTGGACATTATCTTGATTTGAAACATGGGAGTTAAAAGTCGGCTAGAGCAAGAGTTCTCTACTCAATGGTCGTGAACCAAAAGTGTGTCAATGATAGTGTTTACTCAGGCAAAGGCAAAAAGAAGTGAGAAAACATTGCTTTCATCTGTTTGTATCTAAAAGTAGTTAATGGTACTTACTTTCCTTTTCAGTCATTGTTTTTCACTATTTAACCATTGATAAGTTCATCAGAGAAGAATTTAATGAAACCTCTAGGTTTTCATTTTAATCTTTTGTTCAATTTATTTGAAGTTTGTGAAGTAATACTGTGCATTGATTTGTGTTATAACTTCTGTCAATGAGAGTTCTCACTAGAGCTGGTCGGTTAATGAATGATCCCTGGTTAAAGGATTGATTGATTGATTGATGTGTTCTCAACGTAATCAGGAATACCTCAAATCCCATGACTCGAGTCACCAAAACTAAAACCTGGCAGCCTTAAATGACTCATCTTAATTGATTCACTGACGATAAAATCAGAGTAAGACCATTAAACACTCAAACGATCCGGGTAACGTACCTGTGCGGCAGATTCTGGTTTGCAGAACTGACCCATTATAACCACCCAGGACTCAAACGATCCAGATTATGGACTCAAAAGACTCAAACTTGCTGAATCAATTTGGTGGGTGGCCAAGAAATATGCCCTTGTAGATCTAACATCCATTGGAGATAGAGATGGTATTCTAGTGATTCAGAGGAGGGAAATAAGAAAAACACTAGGGTGGTCCAAAAAAAATTGTTTATTCTGTACTTTAGAAACTAGCATTTGGTTCAATTTCTGGCCAGATTATTTGGGCCCAAGACTTTACAAAATTGCTCCAAACTAGAACATGGTGAGCCAAATAAAAAAGGGATTTTGGAATAATTTGTGGTTTTGGTCTGCAAAAACAAACTGAAGCCTGAAAACTGAAAAAAGTTACTTAGAAAGTCCAGCAAGCAACTGTGGATTTGTTTACATCTGCTAGAGGAATTCTGAGGAATTTTTGGGGCAGATCCAGAGTTTCAAAGAAAATAACTGATCTGCTTCTCTTCATAATCTGCTTGAGGGCATCACAATTTTTGAACCTATATTTTTCATAATGTTGTTTTTATATGTATAATGTATATGTATTTTCCAGGAAACCTTGAGCACGTTGTGCAACCTTTCAAACGTCTCCTTTTGCTTCCAAATGTCTGTCGAAATCATCTTCTGGATGGAAAAACCTATAATACACTGTTGTAATCGAGGTTATCTGAAGGTTTATTTTTTTTTTTACCATGCTTTGATGGACCCCCCTAATACACGATGTAAATGTTTCATCTCAGTTTTAATCTGTTCTTAATCAAATAACCAAAAAAGTTGAATGTCTTCTTTGATTTAGGTTGTTTTGAGCTGTTATTAGGGGGTGAAATCTTATGCGCAGTTTGAGGGAGCATTGAATGTTTTTCATTACAGTTTTCCAACATTTATTTGAAGAAATACAATTCTTAATATAACATACATAATATGCAAATGTTTTAAGATATACAAGTTATTACTATCACATCAATCAGCTCTAACAACAGATGTTTCCACAGGTTTTTTGTTCAACATTATAGTCTGAAGTATTGGAAGTATCAACCATCTTGCTTGACCGTCTACTTCCTCTTGAAGTAATGCTGCTTTATCTGTGCACTGCAGGCATGGACTGAGATTTAATTTCTCCTGAGGTTATGCTCTATTGCTCATGGGTCAGCTGGATGGAAAACTGTTTCCCTCTAATGTGTCCTCTGCCCTCCCAACACAATGTGCTCCCCCTGCAGTTATCCCACTTTCATTTCACCGTCATGACTTCATGGTTGAGCTGCTTTCATCCAAAGTTCTCGTTCGGTGAAAAATCTGATGACGTTCGTCCTTTTTTGTTGTTGTTGTTGTCGTTGTTGCTCAAAATGCATTCCCGGGTTTGGAAAGCAAATTTTATCCAATATCCGAGAACAACGGGCCAGCTGTGATACGGAGTTCAGAATCAATCATGAGTGATGGGTTGGAGGGAGTTTAGGGGGAAATTGCACTCGTATCCAATTTGGTGATCAAAGATGTGATTGCGAGCGATTCACGAGAGAAAGAAACGTAGAGTGAAGCCGAGCTGATAAAGTTAGTGAAAGATGAAGGAAAAACTCTTAGTAATTGTGTCGCTACGGAGCTCGAGGCAAACGTTCCCACGTTCTGACTGAAGATATTTTCTGAAAGAAGGAAGGAAACCTCACTCAGCGACCTCAGTGATCGACTTAAATAGGATAGAGGAACTTTTAAAGGTTTGTAGCACATAAACGATGAATGAACTCTGTGGCGATACATTGGTAGAAATTGATCGTCAAAATGCGAGAACATAAGGAAATTGTTTAAATTTTAGTTTCTGATATTGTGATGGAGCACTCAAGATTCTGTTTGGAAAACCCCTGTAATTGGTATTATTATTAATAATAATAATAATAATAATAATAATAATAATAATAATAATAATAATAATAATAATAATATTTATTTATTTCATTATTGATAAAATCATTTTAAAAATCAATCAAAATAAAATAGTGATAGAATTTGAATTTAAATGATAAATCTAAAAAAATAGAAAATATAAAAACAATAAAAACACATTTTAAAAAATATATTGAAAAAAAAAAAGAAACCATAAAATTACGAATCCATGAAATTGTCCATGAACTGCTGAATATCAAAACATGTAGGTGCAGATTATATTCTGTGTAATACAAATACAACAAATACAACTTTTTCAGTTTCAGAAAATGTATTTAGTGGTTTCCACGACGTCCTACAAGCCTTTGCGTGTTAATGTCCTGAGGGGTGGCGGTAACATGACCAAAGAATGTGTGTCGGCGATCGCATTGGTCGCACGAGGGAGAAGAACCGATAGTTTTAACCAGATTTAACTTATTCCACTTGTTATTTAACATTTCAAAGTGAATATTTATGCATTTTAAACACATTGTTTAAACCCTTTACACAATATTTCTTATTGGTTGGTCTATTGATGAAACACACTCGGCGGTCATTTAGTCGAGCCTTGGTCCATGACGTATCACCGTGTGAGACATACGAGTGAGCGAGCGCGCTCAGATCAGACGTGAGTGCGCAGAGAGCAGTTTTTAAAGCTATGATATACTGTTTATTACTAGGAACTGTTTTTACGCCCTCAACTTCAGTTTCTGCTCATGTTTCTGCTCCATGCTAAGCTAAGTAACACCATAGAGAAGATATTCTAGAGCAGAGATGGGCAACACCATTACAGCAGGGGCCACAAAAATGTGACTGTATCTGATCTGAGGGCCACACTATCAATATTCAGGTCAGCATTTAAAATAATGACTAATCTGAGCATTAATATAGGGGGAAAAATGGGTTTTTCTTATCTTTTTTGTAATTGTCTGATTTTGTTGTTGTGTCAGGTTTTAGTCATTTTGTGTGTTTTTTGTAATTTGTGTTCCTTTTGTAATTATGTGTATTTTTCCAGTAATTTTTTGCATTTTTGTTGTCAGTTTTTGTATTTACCTGTAATTTTGTGCCATTTTATTGACAGTTTGTGTGTCTTTGGAGCTATTCTGTAATGAGCTGTTGTTTTTTGTGTTTTTGTAGTCATTTTGTTTGTTAAAGTGGTTGTTGTGTCTGTCTTTGTTGTCATTTTTGGCATTTTTTGTGTACTTTTTGCGTTTCGCTGTCGATTTGTGTGTTTTGGGAGTTATTTTGTTCAATTTTTGGGGGGATTTGTTTTGGGGGCCTCACAATATTAGATGCCTATGTCTGTTCTAGTGATTCCGAGGAGAGAAAATTTGCCAAAGACGTTTGCAGCAGCGATCCAAAACAATGTCCGTGGAACAACCACACAGTAGCAGGAAAGAATAATAGCGATCAGTTACAGCTCCAAGATCAACCGACGGCATCAAACCATGAACCAGCATCAGCTACTGGGAGAAGTGGAGCACATGGAGAACATGAACACCATGCTGGGGACGTTACTGTGTGGGGACACTCGTTGTACATGTTGTAATTAAAAGCATGAGTTGCTACATTGATTTTAGCCTCTTCTCAACTCATGATTTCCTCATTTCGAGACTCATTTATGTCCCATTAGCATGAAAAGAAGTAAAAGCAGGAGAACGCAGCGCTGTAATTATCCTGCTCCTCGCCACTATTGAGCTGTAAAAGCAGGACGGTTTATTAGCGCCTGTAAAGGAAGTTTTAACACCGCGTTTCAGCGGCTGTAACACGTGTGAAGGAGGGGAGAGCGGTAAACGTTGTAAAGGTCGAACTATACGACGGCGAGGAGAGAAGCGCGTCAGCCGTGTTTCTTCTTCTCATCACGCCGCCACATTGCATTTTACCCGTAACCATATCTTTTATTATCATGCTTGGGTCTGTTTCTGATATCAGGGGAGAGTGTGACGATGCGTTTGGCACCTCCTGTAATTCACACTTATTGCCTGCGTGACATCAGGTGCACGAGCAGATGAAGGAGACTCTTTGGTGACCTTGGGTTGAACAAAGATGGCCTAAGAAACGCTCTGATTGGTTCCTTTAACGAGTGTCTTCTCTGCTTTTTCTTCTTCACACTAAATGAGAAAAAATACACAAAAGATATATAGACAAAATAACAAGAAAAATGCACAAAAACTAAATGAATACAGTAAATGCAAAATAATAAAGATACAAAATGAAAGAAAATACTAAATACCAAAATATACACAAAATAAAAAAGAATGAATACAAAATAACAACAAAAATACACAAAGTGAAAGAAAATACTAAATACCAGCAAAATACACACAAATAAAAAGAATCAATACAAAATAACAACAAAAATACACAAAATGAAAAAAATAGATTCAAAATAACAACAAAAATACACAAAATGAAAGCAAATAAATACAAAATAACAACAAAAATATACAAAAAGAAATAAAATAATGCAAAAATAAAGATACACACAATTTAAAAAGAATGAATACAAAATAACAACAAAAATATACAAAATGACAAAAAAAGTACGACTTCAAAAACCCAAAACAACCTCAAGCGCACAAAAAAAAAAAAAACAAATGACAACAAAAATAAACTAAATGACTCCAAACACACAAATGACATAAAAAGGAGATCAAAATGAGAACAAAACACATATAAATTATTTGTTATTGTCTCTATTAATGCTCCAGATACCCAATATTCTAAATGCTGACATGAATGTTGGTAATGTGGCCAGGGCCGGAGTGAGACTCCTTTTCAGCCCTGGAGCTTCATACCTCAGACTGGCCCACTTTAGATTAAAATATATTATTATAAAAATCATGTTCTTACATGTTGAGTCTACAATAACATGCTGTTCTGTAAAGTCTTGTATTTCAGTGGATTGTTCTAATATATTTCAATTCAGTGCTGATAAGGGTTGTTTCAAAATGTAGAATTATTTCATGATGAGCGCACGTCTCTAACATTAGTCTTTACAACACGTCCTGAATTTTTGCTAAAAATAAATAAATAATAATTTTTAAGTTTTGTTTATTTTTGTTTTCAAAATGAATTATGAGTTTATTGGATTAGCTTAGGGATAGGGTTGGGTTAGGTTCAATCATCAGACCGGCCCACCAGGAATTCTCCCGGTCCTCCCGATTAGCCTGAATGTGGCCCTCAAATCATGGTCACAGTTATTTGGCCCCTCTGTTATAAAAGACTGTTGACCATTACACGTTGTGACTCTTATCAGACTGATAGTTGTGTGTGTTTGTAACTTCCTCTTGTTTACACACCAACACATTAATCCAACGTTTAAAGAAAATCTATTTATCTTAATAATTCATGCCCAGCTCCATTATTCATGCAGTGATTAATCACAGCCCAGACTCTTCTTTGTGCTCTACGTTGTTTCTATAACTGTAAATAAACTCAGACTAATGCTGGGATTTGTTTTGGAGGTAATTTACCGTAAAGTTTTAGTCTGAGCTCAACAATCAGGGATTTTTGAATATTTTAGGGACATTCCATCTATGTCTTTGAATGTTTTCATACGTTTAATACTTGTTTACAGTATTGAATTGAATTAAAGTGCTCATTATGGGCTTTCTCTGTATGCATGAGTTGGTATAGTTTATTTTTATTGTTTCTTTTCTCACATTTTTTTTTTCAGTTTTTCTTAATTTATATATTTATTTTTTTTCTGTTTTGTTTATTATATTTTGAAAAAAAATCATCAAATACAATATTTTGAGCCTTGCAACCCTGAAAAGGAACAAGTGGCTCAGATATTTTTTTATTTTATTTTTAAATGCTTTAAAGCATTTTCTCTGTAAATTCAGTTTGTTTAGTTAGTATTGAATGAAAATGAAACAAATATAGACAGGATTAATCCCAGAATTCACAAAAAAACAGCAACAATTTGAACTCGCAAAAGCACAGGAAATGACAAAACCCATGCACATAATGACTACAAGTATGAAAAATGACAGAAATACAGAAGTTATTAGACAAATACACATGGCAAAAATCATTGCAAAAAAATGACTCCAAAAAACAAACAATACAAATTCACACATTCAAAGCAACAACAAAAAATACACAAATTTAATCCCAAAACTAATTTAATAACACCGGAAATACACTGACAGAAAAACCCACAATATGACGTCAAAAATACTCAAAAACGACAATAAAAAACAAAACAAAAAAAATTCTTCGTTATTTTCTGTATGAATGATTATATTGATGATCATTCTTAATGCTGACTTTAATAGTGTGGCCCTAGGATATGGAGGACCAAACCTGCTAAAATTTAATTTAAATGAAGAAATAAATTGCGTAAAAAATCATTGAAAAAGGAACAAATATAAAAACATCATTCAATAAAAAAAGCAAAAAAAAAAAAAAAAAAAAAAAAACATATTGTCTGAAAATTTAATATAGATTGATAAATAAAAGTGGAAATAAAACGTAAAATACAATCATCATTTATTTGTATATTGTTTTTTACTTTTATTCATTTAATTGTGTATTTTATAATTATATATATATATTTTACAATTTATTATTTTATTCATTCATTTTGTTTTCTTTCGATTATATAAAAAAATAATAATAAATAAATAAATAAAAATGAACTTCCGGTTGTTGGACCCGGAAATGCTTCTACTTCTTCTTCTTCGCAGACAGGCGGATCCTTCCTGACTTGATCTCATCGCAACTTCTCTGTCACTGGGGCTGTGGCTCTTTTGAGGGTCGATAAATTCCCAAGGAATAATAAACCTATCGAGGACTAAAAAGCTTCGTTAGTGACCGGGTTTGCTGCTTGTTCGTACCGAGCCGACCGTGAACGCAGCAGCGCGTCCTGACCAGAAACGATGGGGGACAGCGATACGGAGCTGATCTGGGCTCTGAAGACCGGGGACGTGGACGAGGTCAGAGCCAAAGTGATCACGGTGAGTCGGTTCATACTTCTGTTCATAGTGTGGGGTTTGTGATCAACGGTTTCCGTACAGCTCGAGATTTTAGCTTTCGGTAGCTAGCCGGCTGGTTAGCAACAGCAAGTAGCAAAACCCGAATTTCATGCTAACATATTTCTCAAAAAATAAAAATCCATAAATAGTGTAAAATTGCCCTCTTTCCATTTCTAACTGTTTAAAGTTCCTTGTAAGGTATATTATACTTAGTTTCCTTGGGTATTTTCCTGTAGCAACGTTAGCCTGATCTAACTTAGCATGTTAGCTAACCAGGTAATGTTCGCTCCGGTGTCCTGTTGCTCCCTTCAAGTTAATTTATATAGACTATAATGCACACACACACACACATTATATTTTGTAATTGTGTGTTTTTCTGAAAATTTGTATATATTTTTTGATTGATCTTGTCTATTTTTGCTGTTTCGTCCTTTTTAAGAATTATTCTTGTTGTCCTTATGCACATTTTGTTTTTTCTTTTTCGTATTTGTGTATGTGTTCATTTTTGTGTTTTTGTATTATTCTGTAATTTCCTGGACTGTTGTTTTCCAATTGTGTATTTTTGTTGTCCATTTGTGTATGTTTCTGGTCTTTATATATATATATATATATATATATTATATATATATATATATATATATAAGGGCTGGTTGATAATGATATGAATAAAAATTGATTTATCTTTTTTTTCCAGAAACACAATTCTGAGTTGAAGTCATTTGTCTAAAATGCAATACATGCACTTTTATTAATAGCTTCCATCACAACCTCAACAATCAAAAACAAAAGTTCCTTTACTGTACATGTGTCAAACTCATGGCCCGGGGACCAAATCCGGGCCTTTGGAGCATCCAGTTTGGTCAAAAAAATGAGAGCGAAAACATGAATCATGTGTAAGTGAAACAATACAACATTTGCAGGTTCTCACAGTCTTAGTTCCTGGTGCCTATACACATCATTGTAGTCATTTTTTATTGTCAAACTCTTGTAAACCCCTTAAATTTCCTCAAATATTCCCCTTGATTTAAAAGAAATGAGTGACAAAATGTAGGACATTTAAAGTGAAGTGGGACTTCCTGATTAGGAATTTGTTGGCCCACTTGAGGTCAAATTGCTCTGTATTTGGCCCCTGAACTAAAATGAGTTTGACAACTTTTTTGCTTTAGCTGGCGTTATAAAACAAAGCGGATACAGAACAGAGATTAAAAAAAAAGCTATGTTTACTCTCGTCTTTACAGATAGAACCCATACCCAACCTGCACTGTTTTATTTAGGGTCTTTTTTTTCTTTAATTAAAAAAACAAAATCAAGCAGAAATTTGCAACATGACACGGAATTGAAAGGAATTCTGAATCAACTCAGAAATATTTGTGTTTTTAGACAATATTGCACATTTCCCACAGTAAAATGGATGGGAAATAGTTGGAAAATTTACATCTCACACAATCTGCTAATGACGGACATGCATTCTGAAGTGGAAATAGCTGCACTATATGACACAGACTCGTACATTTCTACAATATTTTTCCTTGTGAAACGGGTATGAAAAAAAGGACATGTTCTTTACGGGGAGAAATTAGTCTAAAAATATTCACAAATATGTTCAACAATTTTCACATGTATTTTGCAGATGTTTGCACTGCGTAATTTGTGTGTCGATGATGTTTATGAAAAACACATGACAATCTAAAGATAAAACACTTGTGAAAATCTAAAAAAATGTGAAATTCTGAAAAATATGTGAACAAATCTCTCTCCATAGTTATCTCTGATAATATTAAATTAATAGTATTTAACTTCATTAATCCAATTGAGCATATTTGACACAGTTTTGTTTCATAACCAGTGATGATTTTAACTGGGAAAGCTGATTGAATGATGCTCAATACTGGTAATTTTACATTGGGATTATTTTTAGATTATTTCTAAAGCTGAACAAACACAGCTCATTTCTTCATCTTTATTTCTATGTAAAGTTATTAATTAAAGCAAAAGGTCGAGGATCAAGTCACTGCTGTTGGATTAATTTGGGATTAGATGGGAAATGAGCAGATTTATTCCATTGTCCAAACTTGACCTTTTGAAGAAATATGAGCACTGTAAACTAGTGATCAGAGAACGTTACAGGTTGGAAATATGTCTCTATTGATAAACAAAGAATGTCATGAAAACACCAAGGAGGTATTTTTTGTGGTAAAATATTGTAAGATTTGTCATTTGATTTAGTTCAAGCACCCGTTTTCCCTCCTGAAATGGAAATATCCATATGACACAGACTAAACAGTAAACGTTTTCAGTGCTCTTCCCTTTGTAGAATGATAAAACTCCTGAGGGCCCCCATCAAGATAAAATGCAATAATGAAAAAAAACAGTCAGAGTTTTTTTCAAATCTCATGAAAGTAACTATTAATTTTAGATTAGAACAGTAGTGCAAATTGAGTAAAAAAAACCCTATCATTCATATTATATCTAAATAAAGGGGTGGGTGATACGGTGAAAAATGTCATATCACCATTTTTTTTCTTTGTAAAATCATGATTTTTTTTTCATTCAGATCATTTAGACTATTTTAAAGTTTATTTATTAATAAAACAAACTAATTCACCTACTTAAAATTATCGCCCTAAAGGGAAAAAGGAATAAAATAATCGTTTAGACAAGGTCATTTTAAACATGTATGTTAGCAATTTATCAAACTGGTTCCAAGTACAATTAACGTCCAACAAAAAGGCTGACATGTTAGTTTAGTCACGCAGTCTTTTTACTTTGTTTAACTAAGTGTAGCATTAGCATTAGCAATGCAGGTTTATTTAATCCAATACTCGTATTTCTGCTGATATGGATCCATATTGCGTCATCCATAGCTTTACTGTTACAGTTTAATAATAAATATGGTTGACTGTTGTCTGAGGAAATATATGTGGAAACTTAACTTTTTAGTTAATTGACTCTGATGATAAATAAATATAATGGCAGTTAAACAGTTTTTTTGTCCTTTTCTTTCCTTTAAATTATCCTCCAGCTTTATTCCTTCTCCCTCAGTGGCCCCAGGAGGACGTAGCGCGCGAAGCTAGCTCTGGTGTTTTCCTCGTGGAACAGGATATGGCTTTATTCTGTCACTCCTTCAGAGACGTGCGTGACTGGCGTTTATAGAAAAGGACGCTGACAGTGGGCGCTGTGATTGATTCAGTCTTTCATTCATTAGCTGCTGTCGTTCGCCACCTGGTCCACACGCCGCGTGTGGTTCGCGTTGTAAGAGGAGACAGATCAGCCTCTCTGTCTTCTCTCTATTGCTAAACCACAAGGAGAGAATACTCAGATTTGTACTGATTCAAGGACCTAATAGTAATAATGCAGTTACAGCTGCTAAAAAAATGATAAAAACCTTTGGTCGTAATGTTCATTTGTTTAAGTTAAAATTCTAAATCATTGGTTGTGCAGCTTTGGTAGCGACTCAGATTTTCTGTTTCCAAGAAATGCAACAAAACAAATGCTCAGAGATTTGACATCCAGCTCTTTGCTACACTTGCTAAAGCTAATATTAGCCCACCTGTTTTACAGTGGGAAACATGGTGGAAATGTGTCATATTGTCCCACAACGTGTGGGTGAGAGTTTAGTCTCGGGATGTTACAATTAAAGATTTCTTTGGTATTAATATTGGCAGAGAATTGCAATATTACGATTATCACAATTATTTTTGCATTATTTGGGGTTCTCACCAGCACCGTTGAGCCTAGTGGCCCCCAATGCTGTGATTTTGATCCCCTACGCCAGGGGTGCCAGACTCCAGTCCTCGAGGGCCGGATTCCTGAGACTTCAACACACCTCGTTGAAACCAATGTGTTGTCAGTCATCAAGCTCAGCAGAAGCATGATAACGAGTCATTCACTTGATTCAGGTGTGTTGGAGTAGGGATACATCTAAAATTCTCAGGAATGCGGCCCTCGAGGACTGGAGTCTGGCACCCCTGCCCTACGCTTTTCTGTAGTTTTTCTCTTTTTTTTAATTGGTACTGTTGTAATATTGTTGCACACTTGGACACAAAAGGGATTTCCTTGCGTGCCTGTGTTGTATAAACTCTCTTTTTAATTTGCATAACAGAAACACATACATCAGCCGCACCATCTATTTACTACAGGCAAATTGCTGACATGCTCCTGCCTTCACCTGAGGACCCCGAGGACCCCTGCAGCTACTTAGCTGCCCCCGACGTTGCTTCATAATCTAAACAATAGAAAAATATACAATTAATGAAACTTTACCTCGAAATGCAGGAAATAGTCATGTGTGTACCCTTTGGTTTTTGGTTTTTCTGTTTTAAAACAAAATCAAAATAAATAAACAGTGTGGTTGTTCTGTTTTACTGACTTCAAACTAAAACAGAAATATAGAGAAATCAAAAAACAGACAAAATTTGAGCTTAAGCATGTCACATATTTGTTATATATAAAAATATTTGTTTGCACGTTATAATACCGCTAGCCACAAACTGCAGCCATCAACACACATGGAAGTTGATCACTAAAAACGAGGAACACCAATAGATTCATTACACCACCTCTGGTTCCTTTAATTGCATATCATGTGCATGTTTTACACAACTTTAACTCCTTTAAACACATATCGCGTGTGCTTTTCGTAACATTAATTTTTTGTTTTGATATATTTATGTATTTATAATGTTTCAATTCAGCAGTTCATTAGTGATGTGACTTATGCGTTGCTCCTTTTTTGTCCAGGAGTAAAAGTCTGCCCCTGTCTGTGGGTCACTCTGTGTGGTGAGATTGAAACATGAAGCTCTCATCCGAGTTTCCCTTAAATATCCAAAACCGTTCAAGATCCCTCCAATCACTTACCAAGTTACCTGCAGTATTCATTTTATGGCACACGTGCTGTGGTCTGCCTCGGATTGATCTCTGATTGAAACTGCTGACACAGCTCTTTTTTTTTCTCCCTTCGTCTTTATTATGAACATAAACACCAATGTATTTACAAAGCTGCAAACATTGCATTTTGTAAATGTTTTGCATTAAAACCACTACTTTATTACATCGTATTATAAGAAAAGGAAAAACTCTCATGTACTCTAGCATTAATCGAATAATAAACACTTAGCAGATAAAACGGCACAGTTTGGCGTGGAATGGTCGTACGTTTCCATCAGAGTTGATCTCGTCTCTTTCCTTATCTCTGTAGGTGGAAGATGCAAACCGCACCCTGGAGGGAGGAAGGAAACCACTGCATTACGCCTCCGACTTCGGCCAGGTGGACATGGTGGAGTTCCTGTGTTCTAAGGGAGCAGACGTCAACGTAAGAGCCTTTTCATGGGAATATTTCAATGGAATTAACTGAAAATTGGGAGTAACTTTAAAATAACTGATGCTAATATTTTAGGTCAGATGTGAACAACTGGTGGCCCCGATTCCCCCAACAATTGGAATTCAATAAGTTCATTATATACAGTAGATTAAATTAAAAAAAAACAAAAAAAAAACCTTACAAAATGACTTTAAAAACTAATATAAAAAAACTAACTAAAATAATGATAAACACAAACAAAATGAGTTCATATGCACAATAAATAATTTCAAAAATGCAGAGAGACTCCACAAACACACTAAATGGCAAGAAATGTGTTCAAAAGTTGTTAGTTGTTTTGCTCAGATTGGTCACTGGTCTAAATGCTGACATGAATGTTGATCATGTGGCCCTTGAATCAGACAATTTTGTGGCTCCTGCTGTGATAAAAGTTGTTCAAATCTGATTTAGAGGATGCTAAATTACGTTTTCCCAACTATACTTAACATCCCTTTAAAGATGAACCTTTTATTTTGAAAATATGATTGGTTAATTCCTACAGAAGTGAATTGCTTTCACTTTTTTGTCTGAAGTAATTTTTTTCTGTTTTTCGTGCTATTTTTCTCTAGTTTTTTTATTAGTCCAAAAAACAGAATTTTTTTTTCCTAATTTTACAGATTTTTCCCCCATTTTTACAGACATTTTTTTTCTATGTTTGAAAAACTAAAAGAAATAACAAAAAACTGAAAAAAAAGTAAAAAAAAAAATTTTCAAGTGAATGCAATACTCTTTCCATCTTTGAAAATTCCGGGAATTTTATAACCCAATAGTTGAAGTGTTGTTTTTTAATTGTATACATTTATTTTAAATGATTTGCAATAAATAATTCACATGAAAAGTGATTTTTTTTTTTTTTTTAATATTGCCAAAGTTCCCGTAGTGGAAAAGTTTCCCCTTTACAACCCTTAAAAGTTGTGCAACTTCTTTTGCATGTCAGTAAAGATTGATGTGAACACCTGAGGCTGTTGCTAGAGATTTCAGATGGTTTTGGGTTCTTTGACTTTTCTGTTTGATCACGTGTTCTTGTTTCCTCCACAGGCTGCAGACAAACACGGACTCACTCCTCTGCTCACCGCCTGCTTCGAAGGCCACCTCCACTGTGTCAAGCTGCTGCTGGAAAAGGTACGCGTGTGTGCGTGTGTTTGGGGGGGGGTACATGGGGCATTGCTGATGAGGTCAGCCATTAGACAAAGCCTCTCTAACTCGCCCCAGCCCACGGAGACTGTGCTGGAATGCTCCCAGCTCTTTTTTACTCTCGTTTTGTGTTGTTGCTGTTCAGGTTTTGACACACACACACACACACACACACACACCACACACAACACACACACACGCAGAGTTTGGACTGAAGTCACAAAGATGTGAAAAAAGACAGATTTAAGGCATTTGTGTTGACATTTAACATTCAAGTGTAATCCTGCAATTCCCAAACCTTACACATCTGACATTTTAGATTCTTCCATAAAACCAAAAATTATTCAGGACTCAGCTGAAAAATGTGCCGCTACCCTACTCTGCAAAGCCTGGATTTAATGTACCGTACATGTCGTTCTATCCTGGGAAAAAGCTGAAGATGGATAAAAAGATTTTTCATCTTTTAAAAAGACGAAAAAGAGACTTTTTTTTTTATACACAAAATGACTCTAAATTTACACAAAATGACAACAAAAAGACAAAACATTAACAAACATACTAAATGACTTTTAGAATTATATACAAAATGACAGGCATAGACGGTGATGACAAAAACTCAACCTAATGACAACACCATGTGTTGTACAACAAATACTCATAATAACAGAAAGTCACAAAATGACTCCACAAAAACACAAAGGAACAGTAATGCACAAAATAACACATACACAGGAAATGACAACAAAAGGAAAGGAAACAGAAAATCATGATAAAGACAACAAAAACACACAAAATGAAAATAAAAACACAAAATGAGAACAAAAACACACCCTATTGACAGAAAAATAAACAGTTGTAATAAAAACACACACAAAACAATAAAAACGCAACAAAAATGACAACAAAATGCACAATATTATATAACAAAAATAATAAACAGAATATACATAAAATGGCTCCAATAACACAAAATGACAACAAAAAGACAGAAAAAAGAAAAAAAATGATAACAAAAACAAAAGAAATCACGATAAAGACGACAAAAACACAAAATAAGAACAAAAACACACCCTAATGACAGAAAAATAAACAAAATACCAAAAAAATACACAAAATAACAAATACTCATAAGAAAAAAAATACTCAAAATGACACGAAACAACACACAAAACAAGATAAACACACATTGATAGAATCATACAAACATTACAGAAATATACACAAAGTGACTCCAATATTACACAAAAAACCCCACAAATGTGTACAAAGTGACTTGAAAAATACACAAAACAAAATCACACACACAGACCCTTTGTTCGGTAACAACATAGGATCTCCTTTGCGTTAATCAGTCTAATGTGAACCTGATCAATGATAAACAGCATCAGACTATAAACTCCTATTTGCATAAATGTGTCTGAGACTCCTGTGAGTTTTTATTGTAAATGTGGCGTAAACGCTGTAATAAATACAAACCATGATTCCATTGGTTTGACAAAGCTGGGCTTTAGCAACAGGTCGACCTGCAGCAGTGGCTTCCTTTGTGTTGGCGTTGTGTAACAGGACATCCGTCTCAATGCCAGTTTCAGCTGCGTCCAACGCAGGAAGCCCCTCTGAGCTGCACCTCGGCTGGTGAAGCAAAGCCCCCTGGGTAAGAGACGCCTGGCTCATCTGAGTGAGGATTACAGCGTGAGACCCGCGGGTTCACTCCTCCGTCTCGCTCCGGCTTCATCTCTGACAAGGATTAGCGCTCAGACACATGGAAAAAGGTCAACTGTCACTACGTCAAAATATACAAACAAGCCAGGTCTCAACACTGGCCACGAGTCTTAAAATAGGAGGCGTGGAACGGCTCAAAGTCTGACGCCACCTGTGGAGCCACAGCTGCCTCATCCTCAGCAGATTAAAGTCACACACAGAGAACACCACCTAATGTGACCAAACCTTATATTAGCACACACAAATGGACTGGTGGCTCTATTGTTGAGGCCAGTTTTAAACTCAGAGGAGACCCAGCAGAGAAACCTAAAGAGGATATACTGTAAATTAAGGTTATGATTTTGGCCTCCACGATTAAATTTACCTGATCATTAGTAATTTTTACTTTTTAAAATGTGGGCTCTGCTGCATGACTAATCAGGCACTTTTTTAACCCCAGTAATCAGCCAACCACTAGGGGCAAACACATGATTAGGGCTTCATTACATTATCTCAATTAAAAGCGAGCAAGACTCAGGGTCACTCGGAATTGCGTGCGTTATTTAGATTGATTTTGAATGTAATCGAGTCGCTGAAGTCGCGTTTGGTGAGAGCGCGCTTTGTCTTTTCTTCATGCGTAGACATTTTTTTTTCAAGCAGTCCAATTGTTGGGTAAATAATTTTTTCTTTTTAGTATTTATCATTATTCTTGTTTAAAGCTTTTATTTTGCCCTCTAATCCAGGGGTGCCCAAATTCTTTTCATTGATGGGCCAAAAATCAATCGCGGTGGAGGGCTGTGGGCCAAAACTAAACATTCAATGTGCAGTGCATGAAATCACGTAACTGTGCAAAATAAACACTTGTTTTGAAATTGAAGAACACTGTGTTTCATGGCAAAAAATGGTGAAACACTACTTTTTCACTGCCCTGAACAATCCTTTAAAACTCAAGAAAAATAATGTAATGGAGATTAGATTAGATTTTGTTTCTTATAAATCACTGTACTGTATTACATTAATTTGGTTGAAATAGAAATTATATAGAATAATATACAGAGAGCAGAACATGAAAAAAAAAAAAAAAATGTTTAAAAAACAAAAAAAAACGTTTTCATATGGGCAGCGGGCCAAAACCAATCATATGTGGGCAGACTTTGGCTCACGGGCCCCAAATTGGATGTCTCTGCTCTAAACTGTTCAAACATTGTTTGTTAAAAAGTAGTTAATTAAAAATACAGACATGCTTAATAATCGTGATTACAACCCACATCCTGTCCCAGAACAGGGAATTATTTGATCTTGTTTTAAAGCTATTTTTATTTTTAATGGAGTACCACCACTTGTAATTAACTTCATTATATTGCTCTAATATTTTTGGATATGGAAACTTTACAGTTTTGCTCTTCCTCCATATACTGTAATTGTGTTGATAATCAGTTACAGGAAGAAGTCCAGGGTGCAAGTTTCAGTTTCACTAAATTATATATAACCTCCAGCTCTGACATGGACAGAGGGAGATCGGTCATTCCTGGTCTAATCTAATTATAGCAGTGGACTGACAATACTGATATGAACCCCCGGGGCTTGTTGAAGCTACTGTAATTTAAACTCAAGTCAGTTCTGACATAAATAAGTGTCATATTATACAATATCTACACGCCAGCAGGTTTATTCAGGCTGTAACATTTTCCTTTTCTCCTCTTGCTGCTCTAATATTTGCACCTATCTTTAGTTTTCATTGGCTGTCACAGAATGGACTCTGTTCCAGCTCAGTAATATTTAACAAGTTAATAATCGGCTGGAGAAACTTGCGTTCGGTCCAATATTTGACCACTTAAGCGTTGGCGAACTTTCAGGTTCATTCACTCGCGACATAATGAAAACTTAATGGACACCTTGGCAGCTAAGTGGCATTAAGTTACGCCCCCTCCCTGCCCGCTCAATAATCCAGCACGGCGATGCTCGGCGGGAGTCTGCTGCTATTCATTAGGCGGTGTCTCACGTAGTCGCCACTGCCTCTCCGACTGGCCAGCGTTTGGACAGCGCCGTTGTTCTCAAAGGGTCGTTATTCAAGTAAAGGAAAGCTCATTACTGTAAGTGGTGTCAGGAGACTAGTCGGCCACCGGGGAGGCGTGGCACATCCTGAGAGACGGTAACGAGGAAGCCTCATCGGAATGCCGCCCGCCACTGATACTCCGACGAACCGTAACTCCGCGCTTGACCTTCGGGAAGATCCTTTCAAGGCGACTGCAAGAGACAGCTCATTATGAGATGACTTTGCCTTAAATATAGTGAAGAACAGCACAGTGTGTTTGTGTGTCAGATGGATTATTTGTTCCCCGGCAAGGCGAGTATTGATGGCGAAAGGCCAGCTTGGAGGTGTAGCGCCGCTTCCTGCCATCTAAATGAAGTCTATGGAGGCCCGTTTCTAAATATGGGTTTGAACCTGCTACTAATTACATCCCCTGAGCTGCACAGAGAGGTCCCATTAGTCCCATTCTTCATCAAACTCACCAGAATAGAGAACACCTTCTGCTACAAGCTTTCCGACATCAATGAGTCGTTCTTGAAAAGCTCCACTCAAGACTTTTCTTTTGTTTCTGATCCATTAAGAAAAACAATATTTTCCATTTGAAAAATTTGAAAATGTTTAGTTTTCCACCGTCCGATCCCAAACCTTGCACATCTGACATTTTAGATTCAGCTGAAAAATGTGCTGCAAAGCCTGGGTTTAATGGGAAAATGGCTGGCTAAGGATGAAAAGATAAAAAAAGAGGCTTTTTCATACAAAAAATTACTCCAAAATTACATCAAATGTCACTAAAAAGGCAACTAATACACAAAACATTACTAAATGACAGAATTATACACAAATGGACAGGCATGCACAGTGACAACAAAAACACACCCTAATGACAGAAAAATTGACAAAATGGCAATAAAAATATATACATAGCAAATACTCGTAAAAGAAATTCACAAAATAACAAATGTACACAAAATGACTGCAAAAATAAAATAAAAAATATATAATAATAATAAAAATAGAAAAGGACAACAAAAGATTAAGCAAATAAAACAATGGTTTCCATTTGAAAATGTTTAATGTTCCACTGTCCTTTGGGAATCAAATCAATATTATTTGCAGGAATATTATTATTGGGTCTGAGTGAGTTTTGACTCTGATCATACATTTTACATACAATTGACTGTTTTGGGAAACTGCATATAAAAAAAATGTTATAGGAAAATTCTTCAAGTTATAGACTCTCCGTCATTTTTTGGCTAAAACGTGTCTTTCAGGGGATTGAAGATTGTTAAAATGGATCAAATCAAAGTGTATTTAGCAGAATTAAGCCTCAACAAATCCTTGCTGTAGGGTTTATTTTCTGTTTCTAATTTCTGTTTCTGTTTCACCGTATACATATTTTTGTTTTACCAGAGTTCCTTACTTTGATGTAATTATTGACACACTAGACGGACAGACTCGGATCGGGACACCTTCAAAAGAAGCTCCAACACATACATCCTACGTTGTTCATCGTTATAATTTACTTGACTTCACATGCGGCCAACATGGCTGCTCCCCATGAATTCTATTTTAACGTAAAATATCATTCAAAAAAGTATTTTTGTTTCTCGGGAAAACATTAAACATGTTTTATGTTAGGTAAAGTACTATTTCACTGTATGTACCCTTTAGAATTACATTCAGATGTATTTTAATTGTCCCAGTGGCAATTTACTTTTGTTACAATGGCTTCACAGTGAGGAAATTATAGCAAGAAAACAATTACAACATTACAGGAGAAAAAGGAAGAGCTTGAAGAGATCTATACACAAACAAATAAATACGTTTACACAGGAAAGTGACTGTGAATAAATATTCATGAAAATATCAGTATATATAAGTAGAGTCTAGTCAAAAAGCTGTGGTGAGTGTATGTTGATATCACAATTAAGTCTGTAAGGGTTTAGTTTCAAATTTATAAAGAAATGTCACTTTCATAGATTCTCAACATTGTGGTATTTCTTACAAGTTTGGCACTTATACAGTACCTCCAGGATTTCACGGCCAATTTCTGTGATTGTTGAGGCCTAAAATGCCTGATTTTTGGAAAATGTGGCAGAAGTTGCAGCATTTTGAGTCTTCATTATTTTCTATAATTTTTCCTAAACTGGTCAATTTGCCAAAAAACCTGATTGCCTTTGAATTGTTTCATAACAATAGAGAAAAGAGCTCAGATTCACAATAATTTAACAAGGTATGGATTTTTTTCATCACATTTTAAAGGTTTCCAATACAGAGAATATTACAGAGAATCAGTTTGTTTATGTTTTTGGAAACAAAAATAAAAAATCCTACGCCAGTGCGACAAGACAAGCAGAGGAACCGACCATCGAAGACACAAAATCGAAGAACAGGTGATTGATTACCTGGACTTGAAAGGCATTGAAGTGAACCCTGACAACATCAACTACTGCCAGCTGCTGCCAAAACGTAAAGATACCAGAGATGTGAAAATTACATTTACCAACGTGAAATTTAAAGGAGAAATCGTGAAGCAAGGCAGAAAACTTAAGGGAACGATGGTGTTTATGAACGAGAACTTGACGAAGCAGAATGCAAGTATCACATGGAAGGCACGACAACTGAAGAAAGGAGGAAAAATTGTGAAAACTTGGACCAGAGGCTGCAGGATTTACATCACACCCCCAGGAGAAGAAAATGGAAAACCTATTCTAATCGAAAGGATGGAAGACCTGGAAAAATACGAATGAGGGACCTAAACGACAAGAACACTGATAGAAATTATGGATATGGAAAGAATCACTAAAAATCATCCACAACATTATCAACATCAACAACGGGAGATTAATCAAGTGGACGAAGTGGACCCAAACAACTTTTCACACGGGAAACAAGACACGAACTGTCATTACTACACAGAGACTGAATTCAAAGTGGAAACAAAGAAGGAAAAAGGTCTGTCACTTATTCACTGTAATTGTCGGAGTATGTATGCAAATTTTGAAGACATTAAGGATTACATCTCCACATTGTATAGGTTTGACATAATAGCACTGTCAGAAACTTGGCTGAAAGAAAAAAAAGGCATGGAGTTTATGATAAAAGGATATAAATTTGTCTATAAGAACAGATTACACAAGCCAGGAGGTGGGGTGGCACTATTCATAAAAGAAAATATTGAGATGGAGATTATAGAATCGATGAGTTAACCGTAGAAGAAGTGATGGAATGTATAACAGTGAAAATTACAAGTCCAGAGGGAAGTAAGATAATAATCTGTTTGTATCGTGCACCTGAATGTGAAATAGACATATTTAATGAGAAACTAACTAAAATGATAGAAGAAATTAAATATAAGAGATTACTGATATGTGGAGACTTCAATATAAACATTTTAAATCCTTTAAAAAATACGCACATTGAAGACTTTACTAATTACATGTACACAAATGGATTAAAACCTCTCATAACAAAACCAACCAGAATTAATAAACACAGCTCAACACTGATAGACAACATCTTCACAAACATACAAAACACAGATCTAACGAGTGGTATATTAATAAATGACATCTCTGATCATTTACCAATATTTACGATACTTAACACTAAAAAGAAAGTCATAACACATTGACATACAGAAGACTGGAAGGAGAAAAACAACTAGAAAACTTTAAACAACAGATAAAAAGAGAGACGTGGGAGAGTGTTTTCAAGGAAGAAGACGTGAACGTAGCATATGACACATTTACAGACACAATAACAACAATATACGATAAATGCTGCCCTTTGAAACAAATTACAATCAAAAGTAAAACAAACAAAGTACCATGGATTAATAAGAAAATAGCCAACGTATGCAAAAAAAAAAACATATTATATAAAAAATATATAACAGAAAAAACATTGAAAGCAGAAGTACGTTACAAAAAATACAGAAACAAAGTCAATAATTTACTAAGAGAAAAAAAAGAGAATATTATGAAAAACAATTAAAAGAGAATAAAAACAAAAACAAAAAAATTGTGGGAAATTATAAACACCATAACCATGCGCAAAAGCAAAGAAAAAAATGCAGACCACTTTATAATAAACAATGTAAAAGAATACAATAAAAACATAATAGCACAAGAACTCAACAGTTTTTTCATAAATACTGGAAAAAACACGGAGAAAGGGATTAATAAACACCCAACACTTAAATGGAACCATTTTGACAATGAGAAGAAAGACATTGATAAGTACCTTGTACTTGAAGAAGTAACAGAAGCAGAGGTGGATAAAATAATCACAACCTGTACCTCCAGAGACGTTAATAATCTAACTGAGTCTAATAAAAACCATAACAGCTGAAATAACCCCGCCACTAACACATATAAGTAATCTCTCATTTAAGAATGGTGTTTTCCCAGAAAAAATGAAAATTGCAAAAATCAGACCGATTTACAAGGGTGGAGAAAAATGGAATTTCACTAATTATCGACCTATATCAATATTACCACAATTATCGAAAATTCTGGAAAAACTCTTCATGAAAAGACTCGACAAATTTATAGAAGACAATAATATACTACATGAAGCACAATATGGGTTTAGAAAAGGACGTTCAACAGCAATGGCTATAATTGACATCACAGAGAATATAAGAGAGGCATTAGAAAAAAAACTATTTGTATTCGGAATTTTTCTGGACCTAAAAAAAGCCTTTGACACAATTAATCATGATATTCTAGAAGAAAAACTTCAAAATTACAGAATAAAGCACAACTCCTTAAAATGGATTAAAAGCTATATGACAAATAGGAGACAATATCTTGACTTTGAAGAGCACACATCAAAATGCCAAACCATTCAATGTGGTGTGCCACAGGGTTTAATTTTAGGGCCAAAACTGTTCATTTTATACATAAACGACATTTTCAAAGTCACAAATTGCCTCAAACTAACATTGTTTGCAGATGACACAACCATCCTATGCTCAGGTAAAGACATTAAAACTCTAATAGAGTCAACAAATGAAGAACTATCTAAAATTCAGACATGGTTAGATGTAAATAAACTAGCCCTAAACGTCAGTAAAACAAAATTCATCAATTTCGGAAAGAGAAAAATAACAGGAGATATAAGACTGAAACTAAACATGGAAATAATAGAACAAGTAAAAGAATATAGGGTACTAGGAGTGTGGATGGACGACAAGCTGACCTGGAAAAAACATACAAATAGTTAAAAACAAAGTTGCCAAAAGCAGTTACATCCTATGGAAGCTTCAACAAATCCTACATACCAAATCACTTAAAACAATCTATTCTTCACTCATAGCATCGCACTTAAATTACCGCTCCGAAATATGGGGTAATAACTACAAAACGTATCTTGAACCACTATTTAAACTACAAAAAAAAGCTATAAGAATTTTACATAAAGCACCACACAACACACACACAAACGAATTATTCGAGAAGGCAAAATACCTAAAACTGCAAAAAATAATACACTACAACACACAAATACAATCATTTAGGGCTTCATCTAAAAAAACTACCTCATCAAATACAAAAACGTTTCACATACAATCAAAATTCCTACGACTTCAGACATAATAATGTGTTCAGACCAGACAGGGTCAAATCGAACGTTGGCAAACATAGTACTGTGTATAGAGCCATGAACCTCTGGAATAGCTTTGACGCAGAGACGCAACAATCCGTAAATCTGAAAGGATTTAAGGAGAAAACACGGAGGATATTTCTACACGCATACAGGTCTCAAGTCAACTCTTCATCGAACTATACAGTAACGACATGGAACTCATCAACTGGTCATTGAGCGCCATCGACAAAATCTTCACGACGAGGCAATTACTACAGTACGAACCAGCGTGTCCAAAGGACACATACCCGAGTGGATATGTCATGGATGCACGAGGGAGAAGCCAGATGCTCTGTCTCTCCCTGCTGACAGTGGAAGATGTGGAGGACATCTATCTGCTAGGGGTCATGATCTTTGGCCTGCTAATAACGTGGGTATGTGTATGTGCCTTTCTGATGCATCGTATGCTGAGGCGACTTTCCGAGGATATGAAGGTACTCCGAAAGAAGAAGAACTTTTCGTTTGGAGAGTTGGAGGAACGTAAACAACGACTGGAAAAGAAAACTCGAGGAGATATACGGAGAAAAAGGACAGTGAGGAGGAGTAACAACAGGAACAATGACTGCAGACGAGAACACATCACATAAAAAAGGACCAAAAAAAAAAAGACGTTAATGAAAAGATGAAATTATGGTATGAAGAAGATGAGAATGTTTGACTTGGGAAGAAACGAGGTTTGATGTAAAATTATGTGTTCAAATCAGGGGACAGATCTGGATAAGCAAAATGCTTTTTTCCGTCGCCCTTTCCGGCATGCAAAAGAACAATGATGTGATTTTGCTCTGAATGTCAAAGTGAATTTCTGTGATTGCAACCATGTCGGAAATGAACTGAATAAATAAAATAAAAATAAAAAAAAACACAAAGACAAGAGGGGGCGCACGCACCAGTGACATTGGTCACTGCTACGGTACCTGTAATGAAGCTCTATCAAAGATCTCATATAATAGTAAAGGTTTAATCAGGTTATTTTTTATAAAAGTCCTTCTAGAGCAGCACAAGATCATTGAACAGTTGCATTCGTGAGACAAGTTGGGCGATATTTTGCTTGAAAGAGTTAGTTTGGTTGTTGCGACTCCCAGCAGCTGATGGCAGTTGCCGACTTCGGAAGAAGATGTGGCTCACACAAGGCGGACGGACTTCAGCCACGTTGATCCACCAGAATTTTTAGTCAGATTAGTTAAAATTGTGGAAATGTTGCGGCGATTGGACAGAATTGCAGGGCCGCGCAGAATTTGCGGGGATTGGCTGAATTTGCATTAATATTTGCGATCGCAACATTGCGAATTCCTGAAGGGTCTGATTAAAGAACAGGTTTGACTTAGGAACAGTTTCACCTCAAGAGAACTGTGAGGAAGTGTTAAAACTTGGGGGCATAATAATAATATCATTTTTTCCTTTAAATCTCTAAACTTAAAAAACATCCTTGGACAAAGCTGTGTCTCAGGACTTGGTTTCATCAGTTGGTTCACAGAGATCCGCCCTCGCCCTCACGTCGTCAGCCACTCAAACACTGGTCACATTGTTTTTGATGCCAAACAACAATGGAGTTTCTCTGGCTTGAGTCACTGAGCCACAGCTAAAAGGCCGGAGTTGGCCGGACACACAAAGACACAATTCTGCACCATGTAAGCACCCCCCATCCTCCGCCTGCTAAACCAGTGCCGTATGCTCCACCCTTCGACTGTCTGCTTCCCTTTGCTTCTGGTGACTGGTTTTGCTTTTAATGATCCCAATGATTGCATCCAGTCCCTTATGATTTCCTGTTGATTGTTATTACTCGCAGTTGAAATGGAATCGCGCCTTCAGGGCCGAGTTTGCTTTGCAGCTGGTGTCACGATAAACACAAGGCAACAGGCAAATGTTCTCGCTCAGAGATGAAGCTTAAAGAAAGTCTTGGGTTTGCTTTTAAATCTTAAAAATAACTCAATCATCACCAGGTGTTTTTCTTTCAACTATTTGAATGTCAATACTTGATCCATAATTTTGATAAAGATCTAAAAAATGAACATCTTTAGGTTTGTTCGTATAAGTCTGTGTTTCTCAATGATCCAATTACCAACCCTCATTACAAGCTGTGACACATACCAAGAAAAATCTTAACTTTCTAAAGATCAAGCTGTTGGAACTTAAAATAAAGCACAAGTTCATGTTAAAACCAGAAAGTCTCACAGGAAGTATTACATTTAGAAAAGTTCCACCAAAAGTTACATTAAAGTGAAAAAAAGACCTTCAGATACTTAATCTATTCATCAAAAGGTTTATCATGAAAACGATAAGCTTTAGCAAAACGTCTTTTTACGGTGTGCATAGTTGATAATGCTGCATAAATAAATTCCACTTCAAATTAAAAGCACAATTTTTCCTCTGAAAAAAGACTGAGGGTTGCATAAGACGAGAAAGTTTGCCAACCACTGAATGAGGAAACTTGATGTTCAGATCATGATCCAGTGTTTCTCAAATTTCTTTTGTACAGTGGCACATTGGGGAAAGCTGATTGGTCTATGAGCTCCAGAGGAGGGGCCAAAGAGCATGACTCGGTGCACATGTTACAGATTTGTGATTTAAAAATGAAACGGTCATTAATACTGATGTATAAACACAATGCAGGCAAAGTGGCCCACATTTTTAATTTGATTCAATTCAGTGAAATTGGACAATGACACCAAATCTCAGCTGGAAATGCTGTAGTGCAGTGGTTCCCAATCTTTCTTTGCTGCACCCCCCTTTGAACAATAGAAAACTCTCAGGGTCCCCCATCACGACAAAATGTAAATAAAAATAAACATTTGGGCTATTCTTCTTCGTATTTCCTAAAAATGACATAAAATTTGCAATTTTAGAAAAGTAATGAATTTTTTTTCTATTTTTATGCTCAAAGGCATGACATCATATTTTTTTTGAAATTTCTGCTTTCATGGTGATGGAAGTGCTGAGTAATTCACAGCATCTCAGCAGATGTACTGTCAACAGTTAAAATGGATTGAATATATTATAACACAGCCTCTCCTCCCCTCTCCTCCCCTCCCCTCCCCTGCCCTCCCCTCCCGTCCACAGGGGGCGGACAAAAACCAGAAAGGACCGGAGGGTATCAGTGCCTTTGAAGCCGCAGAGATCGACAGCATAAAGGCTCTGCTGAAGTGAGCACATGGAGGCATCCGGACAGGTGGGTGAACGGCACACAGATGGACGCGGTGTTCCCTGGACAGAAGATGGACTCGTTCCCCTTCACCCCCTCCCCCTCCCTTCATACTTCCTGTCTGGTAATCCTCCGCCACCTCCTTGTTTTCCTTCTTTCTCCCGCGGGGTTCGAGGCTGAGGGTTTTCTCTTCTATTGGCCAGTGTTTGTAAACTCCTCACAGACACTGTCCCTTCTATCTCCCTCTGGGACCAAACACTGAGGGGGGAGGGGCTATTGTACCTGGATCAGAAAACACTGCTCTTACTGTAACGGAAAGCTTAGCACTTACTTACAGACATCTCTAAACGCTCCTCAAACTAAAGAAATTCAAGCATTGATAGTGTGTTGATGTTTTTTCACTCTGGAATGCGATGACCACGGCTAAAAAAACATGGATGATCTGATACACTGAGTAAAGTTTAATCATGTGACCTTTTTTAATGAGTCTATTGGGGTTTCTTTTCTTTTTTTTATTTGGCCCTAAATCGCTTTGCATTTAAAACGAACAACTTCCTGATATCTTGTATTTCATCACCATGCTGGCTAAAGAGGAACACTTGAATGTTGCAGGATGAGGTGTTTTAAGAAAAACCTTCATTTCATCGCCCACTTTGACTGAGATGTTTCCTTTACGGTTGTGGTTTCTGCTGTATTTTACAAACGATGGGGCCTGAGCAGCTGAATTATGGGTATAATCAGGGGTCAAAGTGGGACCCCGGCGGCATCTGTTGGATTCGATTTGAAGCCTCACCTGTTTTTTTGACTGCATGTCCAAACCTGCCTCTGCTCTTCACGCTTTGAAAATGTCCTCTTCTTGGTTTGCTTTCAAAATGAGTTGCTACGATGTAACGGAGAAAAATAAACACAAATTGCTCTCGCTGACTTTGTTGTGACGAACGTCTGTAAAAACAGAAATAAAAACCTCTGGAACAACTTTGATCTCAGATGACTTTTCTTAACCCGCTGAAAATACAAGTGCAGACGGAGAAGCAGGTTTGATTTTCAACAGGAGCACATTTTCTGTGACGGACCTCGTTCATTTTCATTCACGGCCACACTGTGTCGCAGGGACGTTCAAGTCGACTTTACCGGAGACTGCTGAGGACGACGAGAGGACAACAGGACTGCAATGGTAACTGATAAATGGCGTTAGGGCTGGGCCATATACAGATATCGAGTTTCCTATTTTGACGATATAGAAAATTACAATATCGCCTATATCGATATATTTTTATTTTATATCTTATTTCTAGTTAACATACTCATTCAGGAGTCACTGCTTTCTCTACTTTTCAGAACAACATGAAAAGCTTCACCTGAACAAGCCACACTACAGAACTCACTCACATGTGCTGTCCCTTATAAGCAGGCCCGGAGTGTCTAATTGGGCGGACCCGGACAATTCCCAGTGGGCCGGTCTGTTGATTGAACCCAACCTTAACCTAATCCATTCTAATGCTGCATTACTGTTCTAAAATATGTGATTGCAAATTGTACATTATTTTCTATGAGATTTGAAAAACAGTTCAATTTTGAAACAAAAGCTTTGTCACCACTGCCTTCATTGTAAGTGTAGATTCTGCTATTTAGGACGTGTTGTAATGACTAATGTTGCTCATCATGAAATAATTCTACATTTTGAAACAACCCTTATCAGCACTGAATTGAAATATATTAGAACAATCCACTGAAATACAAGACTTCACAGAACAGCATGTTATTGTAGACTCAACATGTAAGAACATGATTTTTATCATAATATGTTTTAATCTAAAGTGGGCCAGTCTGAGGTATGAAGCTCCAGGGCTGAAAATGAGTCTCACTGCTTATAAGAGAAAAAGGCAAAAGTGGCACATATTGTGGATTCTTAGGTCACCTGGAGCACATGCGATTAAACTCGTTAATGAAATATAAAACTGTATTTTTTATCTTTCGGCCAAGAAATCAGACTCTGCTGTTACTGGGGCTGGTTAGAGAGGTGAGCAGATTAGCTTGGAGATAAATAACATAGCAAATAGCAAGCAGAAAATAAAAAGGTGCCTGGATGAAGGTAGGTGGTATTAACAGTGGATATACACTGATCTATAATATATATATATATATATACATACACACCCTAAAAAGGTATGTCATTGTGACTTGTTTTTGTTTTTTTTAATGTTCTAGATCACAAGTATAAAACTCATTTTAGTTCAGGGACCAAACATGGAGCAGTTTATCATTAGTGGGAAAAAGAGTAAATAATTTGTTTCATTGTTGTGCTCTAGTTTACACATCTATGTATAAATAAATAAATAAAATATGTACGGCACCAATAATATCAAAGCAGGACACACGTTTTCTGTAATTTGGAGCCAATTTCTGATGTAGTTTGAAGAAAGAGAGTTCTTTTAACTATTTGAGAATACAAGTGACTGCCATGTGATACAACCATACCAGCCTGTTATTGACCCATCTGGTTAGATCTCTGAAGCTAAGCAGGTCTGGGCCTGGTTAGTAGATGATGGAGACCACTGAGAACTCCAGGAGCCACAGTGGGGGACAGTCACTCCAGTGGTATCTGTCATTGTGTCCATGGGCAAGGCACTTCACCCACTTTGCATAGTATGAATGTAGTGAGTGAGTGTTGGTGGTGGTGGGAGGGGCTGATGGCACACTATGGCAGCATCATGTCTGCCCCAGGGCAGCTGTGGCTACAATTGTAGTTTACCACCACTAAGTGTGGAGTGAAAGAGTAATGCCTTAATTCTGTAAAGAGCTTTGAATGTCTATGATAAAGCGTTATATAAAATCCAATGCGTTATTAATAAAATGTTAATGTTGTGGAGTTTCATTGATCATATCTATAACTGAATTAGTTGGTAATTTACACTGACTTTTTTGCTTTCTGTTGCTGATGTCTATGTCTATGTAATGTCTATGTAATGATGATTTTTGATGTGATCTGAGCTGAACAAAGGTGTTTGACCTGTTACGTTTTCACTTCCTTCTACGCTCTCAATAAATCTATGCTTTGTTGTATTCATTCAAATCTATTTTTCAACTTCTCCACCTCTAGTCTAGTGACGTGATCGGTTCCCCTCGCTGTAAATGATTTTCTGAATCATTCTATTTTACATTAGACAAAACACAGTCACTGAATTTGTACTATTGAGACAAAAACTCCAAACTTGCCCTCACAACTTATAAAGTACGATTGTTGTCTGTCGTCGTAAAAGTCGTCTTTCTTCTTCGTTATCCAACCTGTTCTCTGACAACAGATGCTTTGTCATTGTGCATTCATGAGCAGATGTCAGCTAAATTACCTTCATTACCATCAGCTGCTTGTATAGCATGTGTACTGGACGTGTCCGCTGCATCGGTCAACTTTAAATTCACCTTTTTATGAAAGAGGTCATGTGGCTCCGTCGTTTGCCAGAGTCGACAAAACCCAAGAGAGACTTGTAGAAAACAGTTTGTACATTATAAGAACAAAGCTGATGGTTTCATAGTAGCAGTGCACCAATTGCAAATTCTTACAAAGCCTGACCTGCTGATATATATATATATATAGAACAACCTTGAAACAATACAAACTTGTTGTTTTAAATGCACATGAGGTAGTCATTTCAAACATAAATGAAAAGTTTTGAACTTAATAAATGATATCAGTTGCTTTAGTCTTTCACATTTTAACTAAACTTGTGCAACAGGTTACACTGCAGGCCTGTTATGAGCTCTTTGACAATAAAAATGTGTACAGCAGTGTTTTGGTTTTACCAGCAAAGAAAATCACAATGTTTGAAGTAATAATAATAATAATAATAATAATACACAGGACAAACTAACAAAACATCTTAAAACACCAATAAAGTGTCCTGAGTCTGAAGTTTCCTTGTCGTCCAAAAATTTAAAAAAATTCAACGCAGCAGCTTAGTGGTTATTTAAATATAAAAAATATTAATGTGCAACATGTCAAACATTTTCAAAAGTCAACGGCTAACATTAGTAGCAGTATTTTCTTGATATCTAATGTCATGAACTGCATCGTTTTCCTCGTAGTCGCTTTGATCTTTTCACTGCTCATATATGCTAACAGCGCTAGCTTTAGCATTAGCTTGATTGCTAGTTTCAAATGCTGCATACTCAGCGGTGTGGCGGTTTCTTAAATGGTGGATGAGGTAATGTTTGGTTTGAAGCAAAACCATCACTTATTTCCACGTTACACAAATTACAAATGGCCATCCTTTGCTCTGTTTTTTTGTGAAAAACTGCCGACAAGCTAGTTTGACCGTACTCTGGGTGACTGTTGTTAACCTGTGTATCAGACACATGCACACATGAGCTGGTGGGCGGGGCCTGTCAGTCATCTCACAGGAGAAAGGGACAGTGGCTGAATTTAAGACTTTTGCGAAAGTGGATAAGATCGACAGAATTGATCGGTTTCATGTGTGGAGATTGGTCGATCACCAATCCCCCAAAATCAGGAGATTATTTAACTTTCCAGGCCAAGTCTGATTCGTTCTGTTTAAACATTTTAAAAGCATTCAATAAAATAACAAAAAAAAAGGGTTGACGTTGAGCTGCAGTGTGAGCAGAATTCAGATTCCAGTTGATGACGCGTGTGCTGAGGGAGTCTGTGGAGTAGAGGCATGGCACCATGCGACTGAGCTGTAGTGGACAGTGAACAGGTTCATCATCTGTCCAACCAGCCGCTCCAGAGCGAAAGCTGGAGACTTTTCTTAATCCAACAGCTGCAACCATTTCCAGCTCGCTGTGTTCGGGCAGAGAATGAAGTCAGATGGTAAATGGACTTGATTTTATATAGCGCTTTATCACCACACTGAAGCAGTCGCAAAGCGCTTTACATATCAGCTCATTCACCCAATCACTCTCACATTCACACACCAGTGGGACAGGACTGCCATGCAAGGTGCTAGTCGACCACTGGGAGCAACTTAGGGTTCAGTGTCTTGCCCAAGGCCACTTCGACACATAGTCAGGTACTGGGATTGAACCTCCAACCTCTCGATCAGAAGACAACCCACTACCATCTGAGCCACGGTCGCCCAGATGAGTTAACGCCAACATTAAATTACTTAGACGAGTTTTTGACAGCTTCGTCTCCCGGCCTCTACATCGGATCGTCTTCTCTCTGCTCATTTCAGTTATTCTCCAAAGGGAACAGTGGTGAAAACCCACCGTGTCTTTCTGCTGACGGTGACAGTCCTGTAATATGAAAGAGACACAATTGTATTCCCTTTGCCATCGTAAAGCAACACATTTATTTTACTTATTCAAGCTGATAACTGGGGAAAGAGTAAACATCATTCATTTAGCACTTGGATTGCTTGGCCTCGACATGTTTGAGATCCCTGATCAATTATTGGAGGGGCATGGCGGCCTCAGTCCGACGTTGGGATCATTCATTTGGTGTCATCACTCGACATGTGGAAGAGTGGTTGTGTGCTCTGGAGACGACTTGGTTTCAAGCCATCCATTCATCATCCGGACAAGGCAGGGCTCAACATTTACCGTCATGTAGGGCAATACTCACGGAATAATGAAATATGCTGGAAGTCTCTCATTCTCTATTGTTCACTAGTCTTGCCATTAGGACTTCAGTCAACCACGGAAAAAGTTGGTTGACCAAGACTATGGCACACGTAGCGATAAGTCCACCAAAAAAAAAAAAAAATGGAGAATGAGGAGAAAAGAAAAAGACACATATTTTGTTTTGGTGTTTTGTGGTGCCGTTTGCTTTTAAACGCAGGCCATTTATGATATGAACCTTATTCAACCTTTGACCAGAACCCAACAAAGCAAAAGTGAAACCTACAGGTCCAACAGACTATCCGTGCCCGACCTGAAACCGACATTTAAAACCTATTTTTTTTCTTCATACAAATGACATACTGTATTTACGTTTGTTTTAGTAGTAAGCCTGCTTTTATTAATAAACAACTGTAAATGTCAACATCAGATCAGCGAAAGGGGAAACAAATGCACGTCAAACGCGCGTGGCAGTACGCGCCGCCTCACCAGAGACAGCAGTGGATTTATTTACATAATCCACGTATGAAATATAAGGATTATCAATGTTCTTGTGCAGAAAAAGGATTGATTCAATAGTGGATGCTTGTGCTTCAAGCCTGTCTTCATTTGTTCCCTCTCTGCTCCAATCAGAGCAGTCAGTGCGCAACACTTTTTTTACACAGCTGTTGCTGGACATAGAATCATGATATTTGATATTTGATCCTTATCACCTACTGTATATAAGTGCAGTTCTTTTTTTTTTTTTTAAACAGTATTGAAACTGATACCATTAGTCGACCATGAAGGCATTGACCAATTAGTCGACTAAACAACCAAAGTTGGCAGCAATACTCATATTTAAATTACTGTTCAGAGTTTTGGGAAAACACAGACGTTGAACACAGCCACTAGTAATACTGCAGAAAACAGCAATGAGAATAATTCATAATGTTGGCTTTCGAGAACATCAAAATTCCTCATTCCTACCGTCTAAAATTAAGAAAAATTCTCTGATTTTGTAGAATTCAAAATATGCACCAATTTTATACAAAGTGAGAAATAAGCTACTGCAAGAAAACATTCAAAACATGTTCTTAGAAAGTGAAGCAGGGTTACACATTTAGGGAGAAGTTAAAGATTTGAAAAGTTTGAAAAGTTATTGTATGTCAATTTGTGGATTAGAATTATGGAACAGAATAAGTGTAGAGATAAAACAAAGTTCAAATAAAATTCAGTTTAAAAACAGGTATAAAGACATTATTTTCACAAGGTACAGAAATGAATCTGATCACGAATCACCAGTTGTTTTGTTTTTTTTTTCTTCTGTTTTGATGATTAGCTTTGGACTATTTGTGAATATGTAGTTTTTGTTTACTGATATATTGGTAATCAATTGTATTATTAGTTGTACTTAAAAAAAAGCAAAATTGGTAGGTCTTTTCTTTGGATCGTACAAGTCAGGGATAATGGTAACTTGCTGACTACATCAAAACATCATCGGCCTCCGTCTCAGTCAATAGCAGAATTAAATTACGTTGGCAGGGTTTCAACGCATAAAGGGAAGTCACTCTTACATTTTTACAACAAAATACAATATTTAAGTACTTGGACTAAAATGTGAAGAGTTGAACAAGAATCAATCGATCCTATTTACTTTCCATATGGAAAAGTAGGATTTTGTTTAGAAAAAAAACCCAATACATCACTTTAAATACTTGTGAAATAGTAAAATATACAATAATCTGTGCTTTCACAACCTGTGGTTATGCAGCTAAACTATATGTCCACGACAGTCACTTAAAGGGATCCTCCACTGTTTTTACAAATGTGGCCTAAAACCTTTGAAATGTCCTCATTAGAAGATCTATGCCTAACAAATCACCATATTTGTTTTATTTACTTTTTAAAATGGGACTAGTTTACCGTTTTAGAGGCTGTGCGCCGCCATGTTGAAAAGATGTCATTGATGACCCAAATTGCCCCTTTCAAAAAACCTTTTTTTGTTTATCGAAATTTGATAAACAAAAATCGTGACACGAAAAAATCTGCTGTTTTGTAGACGGCATGAAGAAGAACCCTATCCACAGGTGCTAGTTTTTATGGAAAGGGCGGAGCCAGACAGGGGTGGTTTGTGACGTACGAAGCCTCCAAAACATCGACTTCTATTCCCAGCCATTAGCAAAATTCAATTGTATTATCTGGTTTTCAACCCATAGAGGGCAGTCTCTCTTACAGTTTTACAACTAAATATGCCGAAATTGAAATACTTGGACTAAAATGTCAGAGGTTGGACAAGAATCAATCAACAACACAACATCATGGGTTTAGTTAATGTTTAAAGTTGAGCCCATCCCAACCCAGATTGGACACCACTCACCACTGATTATTGAGGTTAGCGCCACCACCAGGTAAATGTAACAACCAGTAGACTTTATGATTTTTAGTCATTAGTCTTTCCACGCCAGGACCTTTTTGTTAGGCATGATCGTCTACCACTGACCATTCAAGGTTTTTCAGATCATCTTAACAGTTCAAAAGTATGTTTTAGTCTCCCTGTTCTTGGCCATACCCTCGAGCTGTGCCAGGTATCTCCAAAACAAGATGAAATATGTCATTGTCTGTAGTTTCCAAACCAAGGTTTATTTATTTTTTTCAACAATTGCTAAAATTACAAATGCAGAATCTGCTAATCTAAGGTTTTTCAAATCTGTTACAGTGTGGCAACACACCAGGGTTGGGGTCAATTGTAATTGTAATTGCATTTATGGCGTTATTTTAATTGTGATTTAAAAAATCTGTTGCTCTTGTAATTGTAATTAAAATGTTAGAGTATAGATATTTTACTTTAAAATTGTAATTGCCACGATAAGATAAAAATTGTGAATTACAATTGAATGCAAAACTGTTTTGTATTTATATTAAAACCTATATTTTCATTGATTATGAAGCCTAACAGGGTAACCAATAGATAGGGAAGAAATTTGATGATGTTTTTAGTGTATACTACAGCTGATTTAGGACCTGTTAGCATAAGAGATGCTAACAGAAAGCTAACTCAAGAAGGTTTACTTTTATTAGGTTATTTATTTCAGGCTCAACAATTGTGATTAATTGTAATTTAACTTCAGTAATTGTTAGAAAGTACATGTAATTGACTTTCTGAGGATACAGAATTGATGTCATTTAATTGTAATTGGGGAAAAAGCTGGTCACTGTAATTGTGCAATTGAACATGGGTAATTGAAAACATAATTGTTGCCACAAACACTTAAATAGTGTTTTTTAGACTGCAGGACAAAACCAGAATAAAAGCTAAACCACAAGATGCAGCACAATTAGTTTTATATCAAATGTTTTTACCACCTCAGATAATGATCCATCGACTGAACCGCGCACACAGTCTCCCCTCAGAGATTAGGATAAAATCCCAATTGATTTCCACTAATCACATGATGTGATCCAGACTGTACACACTCTCTTAATGTGTTTATTGGTTTTTCTGTCTTTATGCCGAGCTAACCCGATCACCCAGCTCAGAATGGTCGTTCATGAAGTAGCAAATCCAAGTCATTAGCATAATTAATGCAGATTGCCTCTCGTGCAGACATTCTTTCGAATTTAATATCGACTTCTCACATCGAATGACCTGATGATGGATTTTCAGCTAATCTATAATTATTTCCCAAGTTGTAGTTGTGCAGTCACATGACCTGCAGGTTAGCCAAGCATGAAATCAAGTGGTAAATCTGTAGAGGTCTAATAAATTGGAAACCAAATGGCGGCTGTGTGTTTTGATTGAGCATTTGGAATGAAGTTATACATGTTTGAAAATACACGATGGGACTAAAAATGATTGCATTAAGAGCAGCTGTAGGTCGTCCAGCCATTTTTAAAAGTACTTTAGAAAATAAATGATAGTCATTTTAGTTCCAAGGACTTTTCCCAGGGCAGAAAATCTTCCCTGACATGGTGTTGAGGAGTTACTGTTTGGCTGACATTTTCACAATAAATGTTTGGGGGATGTTGGACTCATTAAAGTCAAACTAAAGCCCAAAAACATATTTCTTTGACTTCTAGGTACTGTAAAAACAAAATCAATGTATTTTTCACCTACAACCATGAAAGCCATTTCTAACTAACTGAAAGCAGGACGTACACAATGCATCATGTGATCTAGAAACAGAGTTGATGCTTACATGTTGACCAAGTTCATAAGCCAAACATTATTTTCAGATGTGAAAGTAACTAATTACTAGTAGACCGACTCACATTACTGTAATTCACTTGCTTTCATGGGTACTAGTACTTTTTAGAGTAAATCAGTCATTTTACTTGTACTTAAGTATGTTTTAAAATATGTAAAGTACTTTGTTACATTTCTACACCCAACTGTTACCGAGTAAATTATTAAATTTTTTTCATTTTAAAATGATCAAGGGACATTGTGAAACTACAAAGAATGAAATAAAATAACCAGATAACAATGAAATGCATCACATCATAGCCGACCAATCAGATTAAACGTAACGCATGGCACCAAAACAGAATTGAATGGAGGTTGATGTCTCAATTTTAGAGTTCATAAATGTAGCTACACTTAGAGCCTGAGAATTGTTTTTAATTTTGAATTGAATTAATTGGTGTTATTTAATTTTTTAACATAATAGTACATTTTGACAAATAAATTAAGTTCCAATTGTGGTCGATTTTGTCTTTCTACATGAGATGTTTAATACTTAAGAATTTTATGTATGACTTACTTATACTTATATATATATACTGTATATAATATATATATATATATATATATATATATATATATATATATATATATATATATATATATATATATAATGTGTACTCTTTATGCCTGATTATTTTGTGATAAAACATTTAGTGTTAAAAAAAAAAATATGAAGGATACACATTTATGGCTCGTCTCCATTTTGGATTTTTCCTGTTCACGATGTTTCCGTCCTTCAGCCTGTCTATGATTAGCTGTTTTGGGTCAGTGTAGGAATACGGTTGTTCTGCTCCATAAACAAATAGTCTTTGCACGTATTATATCACAATATCAAAAAGTAATGCAATATCTTTAAAAAGTAGAGTATAAAACTTGGCCAATATTTCAGTGTCTCTTATAAAAAAAAACACATTTTATGTAGTCCTGCACCAATCTACACCTACAAGTTTGTTAGTTTTTTTCCGCTTTTGTTTGACTTCAAGCCCTGCGTAGACAACTGACTCACTGTCAAAGTGGTCATTTAAAATGTTGTTCATTTTATTTGATAAATCTGAAATTTTGAAAGGGACAATTTCCCACAACAGTAGAAGTACCTGTGAACTACAGTAGTTAATGGTGGCAGTTCTAATGTAAATTACTTAGATAACCAATATTGAGATGATCATTGGTGTAAGTGGTGAAAAACAAACAAATACAGTTAAAGCTTTGGCAAAGTAAACACTTTCTATAAGTTACTTGTTTTAGTTCTATCATCTTATGTGTTATTTATGTATTTTTTGTTTCATAACTTGTGATACTTGGCCAGATCGGATTAAAAAAGCTTGAAAAGTCTGAATCAAAAACCAGCATCTGTCTTAAAACTTTAGTTTCTTTCACTTGATGGTTATCCTTCTATTTAATCATATTTTATCTCCAGCTTTGGGACTTTCAGTCCGACTTGACAATATCAGTGCTTGACAAAGTGCTGAAGTCTGGAACGATTTGTTCTCTGTTGCACATATTGACGAATAATTATGTTTTCCAAAGCTGCACCTGTTTGAAAAAACTTCAGCTGTGACAAGAGACACTAAAAAAGCCCAAAGTACGAGACGTGTTCTGAGTATGGGAAACATGACTTCACTCAGTGCTAACTGCTTGTTCCCGTCTGCTGCTTCCTGAAAATGAAAAATGAAAACTTTGGAAAGTGGCCAAATCATATTTCTGAGCTTCCGACCGCAGCCAAAAAGTGATGTCTCGCTCCCTGTCAATTCCCACATTTGGACGCAATACTTCCACTGTGCCTTTACGCCACTTGAGCAGAGTTATTATTCACAAAGCCAAGTCGCCATGTGCTGTGTAAGATAAAGTAACAAGCAGCCAAACACGACCCTGTGGGGCCGTGACGCACACATGCTAACAGTTTAGAGGACTCGCTGATGTCGACTGCTCTGCTGCTCATCGCGATAGAAAAACGCTGCATGGCGTCCAAGCTCCAATTAGTCTTAACTGGCTTCAAACGCCAGGCCAGCTGTTGGAGTTAATATTTACTGTAGCTAAAGTGAACAACAGTAGGAGGTCCAGATACATCATTTAGATTTTAGCTGCATATTCTGGACATAAATGAGCCCAGCAGGGCCGTATCTAGCTGTTTGGTGGCCCTATGCTTGATGCTACTAAAAGTGGCCCCATTTTATCAAGATTATTGTGATTATGAATTTTTTTTTTTTTTTTGGACAATCTGAAAAAAAAAAAAAAACACCTACAACAGCAAAAGCAAATTCCTAAAACAAAAGATCTGAGTCTTGACTCTTTCTGTTAAATCGGCCATCTGGATTTATGAACCAGATTGATTAGGCCTTGACTCTTTCCATGGAGTATGACCAGATCGTTTAACTCAGTAATGGTTTTCAGGAGTCTGAGAAACCTTGATGGTCTGAGTCACTGACTCTTTACGATGAGTTTGTGATCCGGGCCCGTAACCCAGATTGTTTAAATCCTTATAGTATTCTTCCGAGACCCAAGTCCTTAACCTTGATCGTCTGAGTCCTGACTCTTTCCTATAAATCAGTGATCAATCTCCATAATCCAGATTAAGTCCTGACTGTTTCAGGGTATTACAACTGGATTGTTTGAGTCTAGTGGTTTTCATGGAGTTTGCGACTCGGGTCCTTAACTTTTATTGTCTGAGTCTTGACTCTTTTTGATAATTCGGCAATCCGGGTCTATAATCCAATTTGATTAAATCTTGACTCTTTCGAGGGAGTATGACCAGATCGTTTATGCCTATAATTGTTTTCAGAAGTCTGAGACCCTGATCATTTGAGTCATTGACTCTTTATGGTGAGTCCATGATCCGGGTCCATAATCCAGATCATTTAAATCCTGAGTCTTTCTAGAGAGTATGACCACATCCGGAATCCTGGATCTTGAATGGATTCGGTGGTTCAGTTCTGCTACCGGGCAGTTTTCCACCTTGGTCTTATAACCAAGTCATTCAAGTCCTAAAAGGTTTGCGATGGTTAATGATGTATCCTTTATTCTGTCAGTGTATTAATTCATCCAAGCCTTAACATCAGTGTGTCTCTTAGTTTGCTGACTTTACGTCGTTTGTGTACCTAGCTGTTCTTTTACAGGATTCAGACGTAGAGATCTATGAGTCCTGAATCAGATCATTCATTAGCCCTGACTTAGAAAAGAAGAAACATTCTTGCATCTCACAAGTTAAACGTGTTACAATGACACAATGTGATAGTCTACAGCAGTGGTTCTCAACTTATTCAGCCCGCCACCCCCAAAATAAAGGTTACAGAGATCAGAAATAAAATGTGTTAAAAGTGACCAAAAAACGGTGGAAGAGATGGTGAAATGGGATTTTTAAAACCACAGTATTAGGTTAAAAGTTGTAAATTAGAGTGACCAAAAACAGACAAAGTGGTAAAAAATGGTTGAAAGTGTCAATACTGGAACAATTAGTTTAAACTGGCAAATATTGGGCATTACAAATTTTGAATGTGGTTAAATTGGCAAAAATAATCATGAAATATTGTGAAAAGAGGTTGAGTGTCAATAATGGGAAAACATACGCGATATTAGGTGGAACAAGTTGTGGAAAGGGTTTACAAGTGCTGAACATGTTTTGAAAGTGGAGAAAATGTGATTGAGAAGTAGCAGAAATGGGAGTAATGTAGTATAATGCAGTAAAAGGAGCAAAAACATGGCAAGAAAAAGTGATGAAAATGGGTTCAAATATGGCAAGTTTGGTGCAGTTGCAGAAAAAGGGTAAAAGTAAGCAAAAATGGACTCAAATTGTTCTGGCGACCCCCTCCCAGTGTCTTGTGACCCAAAATTGAGTCTCGATCCCAAGGTTGAGAACTTTTGGTCTACAGTGAAGCAGCAGTTAAATGGAAATGCACAATGAGCAGTTGATTGACGCCATCACTTTTGTCTTGAGTTCTTCGTAGCTGAGCCGTAAACGCTTGACGATGTGCTCATACATGCGTACATAATCATAAATCTATTCTAGGTTCTTTACCCATCAGCCCCTCTTTGTTTGTACACCAACCGACGTGCGACGAACTCCATCCAAATCCCACTCACTGCCTCCATTTGTTGTGAAATCGATGTAATGCTATTAGAACGGTTTTAATTGGAAATAAAAGCGGGTGCATTTTTACTGCTATGACGGGGCCGATTGCCGCATGGCTGCCAGCGAGCCGCGTGTTTGTTGTTTATCACGCTGACAGCTCGGGGAGCGTTTCCACTGCACACACGACTGCAACATTAAATCATTGTACACATCTAAACTCATGTTTACACAGACTTAACAGACTATTCATAAACAATAGAAAGGGTAGTCAAACGCATTGTTATTTCTGTTACATTGCTGGGGTTGTGATGCCTGCAGAGAAAGGCTCATTTGCTCAGCTTGCACATTCAGCACACGGCCTCCAGCTTTGAGCTCATCATCATTCTGGAGATGCTACCTGCTAAGGTCCTGTAATAGATGCAGGATGAGCTTCTGCAGGTTAATATTCCAATCAATAGGCTAGCCCCATGCACAATTAGATACACTGTGTTCGTTTAGGAGAGTTTTGAAAAGGTGAAAGTTTCATCTCCCTGAAGTGTTTCATGTAAAATAATTGATTGAGACTTCCAACTCGTATTCAGTGCCTGTTTACAGTTTACTGCTTAATAGAAACGGCTCTAAAGTTTGTTTTGATCTCCACTGTAAACACTTGGTTTATTGATAGTGTCGGAAGAGTTTTGCACATTGCATTGTGGGATGTGGAGACCCCATTTGGGGTTGTGAGAGATTGGGAGGGGGTCGCCAGATGCCTACAGGAAACTAAGACTATTTTTTGAACAATTTGAGCCCATTTTTACTGATTTTTAGCATTTTTCTCCAACTACACAACCATATTTAAACCTATTTTCATCACCTTTTCTTGGCATATTTTTGCTCCTTTTTTTGCTACATTACTCCCATTTCACTTCTCCATCAAATTTCAATGCCTTTTCTGCACATTGTTTTCCACTTTCAAGACATTTTCAGCACCTATAACCCTTTCCACCACTTTTCTCACCTAATGCTGCTTATGTTGAGCCATTATTGTTACTTTTAACCCCTTTTCAGAATATTTCATGCTTATTTGTTGCCAATTTAACCACATTAATGATTTGTAATGCCCATTATTGGCCAGTTTAAAGGGGCAGTATTATGAAAAAATCACTTTATAATGGTTTTGCTACAGTGATAAACATCCCTTTAGCCTCATTCAGAGGGTCAGAGTTGAAAAAGTTCTGTTTCCTTTCTCCCTTGTTATTCTACATGTTGTAAAAAGTCAACTCCAAACGGGCCAGGATTTTTATTACTACTTGAAATCACCTAGAGGAAACTCCTCCTCCTGACAATCCTGGCTCCTCCTACCCTATAAGAATGTGAGCTACTGCCTCTCAAACTACCTCACAGCTAAAACAAACACTGCTGTTTAAGGTAGAATATATATTATACTTTATTGTCATATATGTAAAGCTGCATACACGAAAAGTGTTTTCTGCATTTAACCCTCCCTGAGGAGCAGTAAGCAGCCACAGTGTAGCACCCGGAGCATTTCCATTTTTAGTACCCGTGAAGCAGCTGACTCAGCTGATTGACTCCGCTGCTGCTGCTGCCGCACACACACCCTGGAACAGTGTTTGTCTGACTCACAATCACAATAGCCGCTTAGATATCCATGTGTTTTACTGTAATGTGCAATTTTTTAACAAGTGTGTGGATAGCAAAAGAAAATCACTAGTGATCAGCTGTGGTGTGGAGTCAGCGTCTACAGACACGTCTACTCATGAATATGCATAAGTAGTCCACAAAACAGCCTGTTTTTAGAACTGCTCAGAAAGTCACTTTTCAGAGGCTAAAACTCTGGAAAAAAGGCGAGTTTGGGAAAATAAACCTCACACTATGTTGTTCTGGTTCTTAGAACAAATGGAGATGGGTGAAAATAGCATAATACTGGACCTTTAAACACATTTTCCCTGCATTTTTAAATTCCATCACCCACAACTTTTAACCCAATTTCCGTGTTTTTTAAAATCTCACTTCACCACCTTTTCCACCATTTTTGGTCACTTTTAACCCATTTTATTTCTGATTAAAACAATGATTTACATCTTTAAGATGAATATATACTGTGGCACAAATAATAGTAAACCTCCTGGATAACAGTGGGTATTATTCAGATAAATAAATGTGATTATCACGGATTCATAGAACAATGGACCATCATTTTACTGACTTTATGGATGCACCCCAAAAATCTCTCCCCTTTATTCCCCCTTATAGATGACCCTGTGTTCAACCACCTTCAGGTACAGTGGGGTCCCCGGTTTCTGGGACCTTTATTTTGGAGGTTGCGGGCTGAAAAGGTTGAGAACCACTGTATACGGATGCATACAAGATAAAATATTTTTATTCGTCCCACAAAGGGGAAATATACAAAAACTATAAAAGCAATAAGAAATAAAAACATAATGTATACATATACTCACTAAACTAGCCAACTACTCAGCAATACTTATTTCTGATTATTGATCTATGAGGCACTCTGACTTTATCTGATTAAAAAAAACTAGAATCTCCAGCGGCTTTAAGACATTTGTAAATAATCCTTATACTGTGTCAAATCATAAATGTTCATCCTGCATCACTGCAAAAGACACAATTTTGTCTTCTTTCTTAATGTTACTTTTACCGCTTTAACCAGCAAATAAATGCATTAAATCTTTAGTGATAATCTTGTATCTGAGTGTAGGTCAAGGTGCATTACATGTTTTAATGAACTGTGGTTTGGTCGAAGCTCACAGACGTGTTTCAGACTCCTAGCTTGTAAAGTGCAGAGGCATCCAAGCCTGACCTGAAGTATGACACCATGCTTGCACTTCAGACACAAGCTTTTTTTTTATATTTTTTTGGAGAGGGCTAAAGTGCTGCCTTCTCCAAACACTAGTTTCTGCTGTGACAAGTTGACAGTAGAGGGAGAATTGGCAGTCTGCTGCATCGGTTCAGGAGATTTCTGTGTTGGCTGAAAAAAAATGTTTTTTTTTTTTTTTCTTTTTGGATCTCCTCATGTCTGCAGAGCAAACTTTAAAACTGCTACTGGTCACACATCGCTGGTGTGAAATTTGAATACCTGAAGGTACAGAGTCAGTCATTTTTTTACACTGATACACTTTAGTTAGGCTGAAATGTAAGGACTTTGATTCTGAGGTGTAAACATTACAGCTAACCATGTTTAGGCATCTAGTCCTGGACAAGATAAGTTGCTGAAGTACAAATTGAGCATCAGGATTGGTGAGAAATGGGTTGGAGTGACCTAACAACTCAGAGTTAGCTACAGTACCTACTGTAGCATTGGCTGGTTTTGATGTCTTGATCAAAGGATAGTAATTTACCAAAGTTTATAATGATGCTAATTCTAGCCATGATGCTTAATTACAATTTGTGTTAGACTTTTTCAATGTCATTAACTTTTTTGCCCAATTGGAGTGTTTTAGACTTTAGTTATTGTCCAATCACATTATTAGCTGATAAGCGTAACCTTTCATTTGGCTTTGATGATGTTAAAAGACTCCCGTGATTACAGAGAATGTGGAATTCATAATCTGAAACAGAATTCACGTTGGGAAATGGAAAAATCAATCTGAATCGCTATTTTAAAATTAGTCTCTCTTTTTACTTAAAACCAATCCAGGAGAAAAACCAATAACTTTAATTTTTTACGACATCTTTCACAATTTTCCGTAATTTGAGAAAACTAAAATTCAAGCCCTAATCTGAGACTAAAATACATTCACGTGCCGAGACAATATTTTGTATTTACATGCTATATTACACCGGAAAATCAGGTGTCCAAGGGTCTAGATCAATCTTAGGATCGTGACCCCATGTGCGCTCACCTCGAATTCAAATGGGATTGCCTGAATTGTCTAGCAATTGGTAAAAAAAAATATATATATATATTATGTCAAATGTAAATCTAGTTTAAATAAAATACAGTATAAACATATCGGAGGTGGCACATCTTGTCATTTGTCGATTTGTGCACTAATCCTAGTTCAAAATGTTTCTGGGGTCGCCAGAAATTTGTGATATTAACATGGGGTCATGACCCGAAAAAGGTTGGGAACTAATTTCTCGCATGATTTTCTGGCGTAACCTTCCCGTTTTCCATAACTCAACTGAAGCATACAAATATCAAATTAATTACGATAATTGACTCTCTTAACCCTATTTTGTGTGTGTTACTGTAAAAGAAGTTTAATAGTTATTAAACTCAAAGAAGATGTATATGACCACACACTGTATCTACAGGTGCCTGCACCTCATGTCTGGCCCTACATGGTTGTAAACCATGACAAGCCCCCGTTTGCATCTGGACTAGAGTCATCTTCTTCAATCCTGGCCAGAGTCTGGGTTCTCGTTCCCACCTGGCCAAATGAGTGCGACTTTTAGGAGCTAAAGAGGACTGGTGTGAACACGCCTTTACTTACTATCAGCAGATGAATCTCATAAATAGAACGCACACAAAGAGTTTTCCTTCTCTAAGTAGCTCCACATGTGGCCCTAACCTTATTTCATTGATTGGAATTAATAAAGGCTAAACACACATCTTGTGATCGCCTGGAGGTTAACCTCTCTTTTTAATATATGTGTGTAATCACTGTGTTCAATGAGACACAGAATTCTATAATTGTTTAATGTTGGCTCTGATGATCCAAGCAACATTCAAATGGGAACATTTTCAAATAAGAAAACGCTTTTCGGGAACGATTTACTTGAAGTTTTTTACTTAAGGCTGACATTATGCTGTCATTGTTATGACATGACACCTGTTATTAGCATGAATAAGGTGTCATGAAGCATGTCACTAGGTGTGGTCTGTTCAATTCAATTAAACTTTATTTATATAGTGCAAATTACAACAAAGTCACTTCAAAGTGCTTAACAAAATATTGAGTCCATAGTAAGAAAGAAAGAACCCAACAAGATCTACATGAACAAGCATTTAGCGACAGTGGGAAGAAAAAACTCCTTTTTTATAGGAAGAAATCTCCATTAGAACCAGGTTCAGAGGTGGTCGCCATCTGCTTTGACTGGCTGGAGTTAGTGAACAGAAGGACAAACAGAATAGGATCGAGGGATGGTCCATTCGAGTGTCACAGACTACCTTAACCCTAACCCCACTAGATCCCTCCACCTAACCCAAAAAATGCCAACATAGCTCCAAAGATGTCATAATTTAGCAAATGGCACTTATTGACAGCTTAATAACAGCCTTTATGACATCTTAATAATGCTAATGACAGCATAATGTCAGCCTTATGTATGAAACTTCAAGTAAAGTGTTAACCCATTTTTCTTTCCATTTCACTTGTTTGGTGAATTATATCAAAACAAACTCTGTTCTTTAAATTGTTCATCTTTCATTGTGTTGCTTCTGCTCAATCTTTCTGAGCCATTGCAGAGTTTGACAAACATTTTATAGACTTTGTTGTGCCGTTTGTCTTGGTTATTGAGGCCTCACACTTGCTCAGATGAAGTGCTCTGCAGCCTGCGGTGCCGTGAAATCTCTCCAAGATCGTCTTTGTTTTCCCATTGATTTATGTATTATCTCTGGGCTCTGTTTGTCTGGCTGTGGCGCGGTGATAGAGGGAGTAGAGTGACTAATAGTGCAGGTAGTACTTGAGGCAAAGACTAAAGTCTATAACGACGGGGCTAATGTCTCCACTTGTGCTGTCGCCTTTGACTGATGCCAGCTTCCACCTTCTTACTGCACATTTTGATCATTTCTCTTCGTACCACTTGTCGACGGCACATCTTAATCCTTTCCCGCTATCTAATCACCGAGGAGTGAAAAAGAGTGGCTCTGTTTAATTCATCGACATGCACACGGTCCTCCTTCTCCTTTAATGGGCTGTTTTGATGTTGGCGGTAATCATGTTAAAGAAAGTGCATTCTCCAGCCGGGTGGAAGAGGGATTTCTCAAGGACGCGCAACTTTATGACAAGAACTTTCACCAGTTGAGTCATCATTCAGGACGTCTGTGGCTGCCTCATTAGCAGCACATTTAATCTTCCTCAGAAGCTCAAGGACTTCCTGATATGGAACATTGACAGACATTTGTTTTGGAGTCTTTGTCTTTTTTTTTTATTTTTGAATAGCACAGATAGCATCATTCAACACATACATTTTCATTTTCCTTTTCCACTACCCATCCCACCCCGTAACAGAAGACCAGATAACTCAAATACAAAAAACAACAACAAAACCATGATAATCAATACAATACAGTGATAGTACATTTATATTGCATCGACAAATGTCATCTGCATTCACTTTTTTCAAAGGAGTCAAAAAATGTTGCCAGACTTCATAAATATTTTCTGGTAACACTTTACTTGAAGTTTTATACATAAGGCTGACATTATTATGACATGACACTTGTCATTAGCGTAAATAAGGTTTGATAAAGGCTGTCATTAAAGCTGCAATATGTAACTTTTTTTTTAGCATAATTTGGTCAAAAATCCATAATCATTTTTGAGCATATTGTAATGGACGGTGAATCTATTCTCCTTCTCCTGGCCTGGAAAATGACATTTATAAACCCAGTAGTGTGACGCTCCTAGAATCTGGATGTCAGCCAATCATCCAATGAGCTGTTTTTGTTATTACTATTGGCTGCTCGACGGAAGTCAGGCGTATTCACGTACACTACCGGTCAAAAGTTTAAGAACACCCTCATTTTTCCAGTTATTTATTGCAATTCAAGTCGTGCAAGCCCAATGAATAGCTTGAAATGGTATAAAGGTAAATACTGAACAGGTTCAAAAAAATGGTTTGGTTTCCTAAAACTGAAAAATAATGTACATTTCAGAATTATACACACAGGCCTTTTTCAGGAAACATAAAGTGGGTTCACAATTTAAAGCTGTTCTGCAGCAATGAAGGTTGAATCAGCCTTGAAAGCTGGTGCTACTCATTCCTACAGGTGTTCCCACTTTTCTTGGTTACTTCCAACCCCCTCTGGTACACACTGTGGTACCAGACCCTCATGAGCAGCTTAATTGTTCTATGCTTTCATTTCAGAGTGCAATGACACAATAAAAACAGAATAATTTAGTAAAAAACTGGAAAAAGTGTGGTGTTCTAAAACTTTTGACCAGTAGCGTACCCTCGGTAGTAAATTGTGATGACGGAGGTCCAAGCAGAAGTCTCCTTTTAAACATGCTGAGGAGGAACGGATAGTAGCTGTGTTATACCATTGGATATGCGTAAAATCTAAATAGCGCAATAAAAACTGTTCATAGAAACACCTGAATCTCGAAAAAGCACTCAAATATTGCTACATTTTTTTGACACTTTTAGACGTTACGATATTGAAATGTGTCGCAAAAGCGCAATGGAAACACTTTTTCTGCAAAGACATACCTGGTCACATGACCACTGAGAAAACATGACGCGGTACATATGAACAGAAGAGGAGACCAGGACATTTCCAAGCATTATACCTTAAAATTATTACTTCCACATTAGGCGTGAAATAACAAAGGAATGCAGTGTTTTAAGGCTGTTTGGAGCATCGTCTTTCTGCAGCAAAGTCTCGTGGGATGAGATTTCACGGGAGTTACGAGAAAACAATATTCAATGGAAACACGTTCAAAGCGCAACTACTGTATACTTTGTCGAATATTTAGAAATATCACTTTTACAGTATTTTACAAAAATCTGTAATAGAAACCCAGCTAATGCCAGCGTAATGTCAGCCTTATGTCAAACACTTCAAGTAAAGTGTTAGCATTTTTGTATTGATCCCCTTGTTGAGTAACAAATCTTCTCTAATTAAATAAAGTATGTGACCTCTTTGACCAAACCCTGATACGTGGGTGGCAAAGCGTCTTTCCACTTTCGTAAATTCATCCGTCTGGCAAGAAGGGTGCTGAAAGCTATCATGTTAGCCTTTTTCTTCCATTGTAGGATCTTGGTCATGTCACAGCATCGATAAGGCTATCAGTGCATGACGTAATCAAGGTTACAATAAGGCCCCGGGGTAAAAGGAGCACTTCATCATCGGCTGAAGGTACTTGTACCAGGACACCCAGTTATCCACTCATCTGATGCTGATCTGCTTCAGCGACTACACCTCAAGACAGATCCCACCACTCATTGATTTTCCTGCTTTGTAATTACCAAACAATGAGCAGGAAAACCACAGATTGGAAAGCACCAGTTTGAGAGGGACGTATCAGGCCTCTCCTCTTTGTTGGAGGACGCAGTGGGAACATTTATTGCCATCCCCTTCAACAATTCTCCGAAATGAGCCATAGTTTCAGCACAGAAGCGTGTTTACCTGACACAAAACACCAGATTGAAAAGAGAGTGTCGTTATTAAACAAGGCAAAGATGAGATAATATGGAGTAATTACTCCAAAACAGATATTTCAAAACATGATCAATATATCGACTCATTGACTCCAATTTACAGAATACTCAAGTTTCTATGAAAACCCTTTTCTTCCAGAGAGAACATGCAAACTCTACACTGCAAACCCCAGCAACCATTCCCAAAGTCTGCAGCTCCCCCTGGTGGGAACTAATAAAGTGTTTCTTGAAGTGAAAAACTAACCAAGCTTTACCTTGATTGCAGTTTCTCACAAAGCCGTTTCTGGCTATATGCTGACAATGCGATTAAATAGAAATCCATAAGCCACTAGGGAGTCAATGTGACTTTATTTACTGTATGTATCCCTAATTACATGACATCTTAAGGCACTCGTTACAAAATGTAAAATTACGTTTAAATGTCAAAACCCAACATTTTGACCTGAGCAAGAATCATTGACGATGGAGAGGAAATACTCCCTAGAACCACAGACCAGGAACCGTCAACTCCAACACCTGGACATCGAGGAAAATAAATAGATGAGAGAAAGAAAAGATAATAGAAAACGCAGACTGCAGAGAGAGAGAATCATGTATCAACATCTACATTTAAAAGAACATGGGGATGGAGAACTACACGGTGCACAAGAAGCAACTCCCCGAAGCCCAAACATACAGATAGGAAAAACCCAGGACTCTCTTCATTCCAGGAAAGTAGTTTCCATTGATCGGTTTGATATCCTATTTGAACTATTTTGGTTTTCCAATTAATAAAGATAGAGCCCGATTATTCTAAAAAAGAGAGAGACAAGGAGAGGATTTTTGGACAGTCTGCTTAAGCTTGAGGCTACATCATAGTCAAAGTCCTCAACAGAAGGAGACATGAAGCAGGAAGGTGCATAGAGTCATTGTAGGGAAGAAGTGATGGATGTGACTACATCAGACACCACAACCTGCAGGGCTACACAAGTTCCTGTATCCTAACTCCTTTGTCAGACCCGCCCAAGTGGGAGAAGATGGAAAAACTGGGCTAGCCATAACTTTACACTTACAAGTAGGTCTTAGGTTTAAGCCTAAAGAAACCAATCCCTCAGGTTTTGGCTGATGTGTGTCTAGGTTGAAAATGAAAAAAAAAAAAAAGATTATGGGTGTGGCTCCAGGAGCAGTTAAGACACACCCAGGCAATTTAAACAATGGTGGTTTGTGACAAAAAGCCAAAATATCATCGGTCTCCATCCAATGTGATAGCAGAATTTGATCAAAATAGCTGTGTTTCAACCCATAGAGGGCAGTTACTCTCACATTTATACAAAAAATATGCTAAATTGAAAGACTTTGCCTAAAATGTACAGAGATGACAATAATCAATCAAAATCACTAGTACATAACCATGTTTTCAGCAGGAAAAGAGGTTTTAGGGTTTAGTTGTACTTAAAAAGTGTAGCGCATCCTGGCCTCGCGCACCAAAACCAGGATCTGAATTTGGTTCCATTCTTGGATTTCCCTCTATTTTGACTTTCAGATACCCTAAAAACAACCAGTAAACCAGCAGAATGGGAGCGAACAGGTCTTTATTCTGGAGCTTGATCATTATAAGCTTTGTATGCTAATAAGCTAAAAAATCTGATGTAGATGTTACAGGAAGTCAATGAAGAGAAGTCAATATGGGAGAATAATTTCTATCATCTATCTTTTTAGGGCTACCAAACATTGAATCAGCTGACAGACCTAAGGGAATCTGTAACAAGTCCCTGAAGAAAAATATTTCCTCAAGCTCATTCATTCAATGGTTTTCCCAGGAGGGCCAATTCCACTTATTTACTTTAGTCTTTTTTCCTTCTATTTCAATCAAAGAAAGCCACAATGAAGCGTTATCACAAGCTGCAGAACAGTGGGACAGGATTAGTAATTCAACATTCTTCTGATAGCTAAGGATCAAATGTAGAAAATACAGAAAGGAAGTCAAATGTTCACTACCTGTTCCGTGTAAAATCGCTGTGGGTCTAAAGCTGAACTTTCCCTCAAGCTTTGGATGGGGATTCAATTGCAATCTTTGGAGAAAAATAGATTATGTGCACTCCATTAACCTTTTTTCCTTTAGCCAGACTTTAAGTGTACTCTTTGTGAATTTTAATCCCCAACAATGTGTTTCCCTTCTTTGTGAATAATGAGCGCTGAGACACAGAGTGTGACTGTGAGCGAGTCGCTACTAAATATAAGAAGAAGAAGAAGAATGTTTGTTCTTGGCAGAGTTGGATTTTCACTGCCTTGATTCTCTACTTCCTAATAGTGGGTGCAGTCCATTTTATGTGAAAAATTCATGAAATACAACTCCTGGAACAGATTACTTCATTTTATTTGGTCAGAGACACATCAAACACCAATATCTGCTTCTCGCTTTTCAAAATAAGAGCCCTGGACCATACACCCAGAGTTTTCAGACGGTGGTCAAAAGTTTTCGTTCACAAATTTATTAAAAAATAAACACAATCCTTAACTCATTCACTGCCAGCCATTTTCAGAACAGCAACTGCCCTCACTGCCAGACATTTTAGAGAGCATTTTGACTGATTTTGAAGAGCCACTGAATAGTTTTGTCAAATCTGAAACCAGATTCTGAAAGAATAGAATCTCCACTTTCATTAGAAAAAAGTTTGTTTGTTTCTAGCTTGTTTTGTTTGTCCGTAATCAGCAGTTGAATATGTGAGTTAAGTGACTTTGAGGCTAATGTTTTTAGCTTCAGTGTCACCTCAACAATGGTTTCCTTCTTTAAAACAACAATGAGGCTGGGCTTTTGATGGCAAAATTATTATTATTCTGGGTCAGAGTTGTATGGTTCCCTTACCATATTTTGGCTTTCCTCTAAGTAAGTAAATGTGCCTTGCCCAAGGACACAACAACAATGACTTGGCTAGAGCAGGATTGGAACCTCCAACACTTCAGTTATTGAACGACTCACATTACCAGTGTTCCAATGATAATACTGTTACTTGATTGAAATTGTACACAAGTACAAGTATAAAGTATCTCAATTAAATAGTACTCAAAGTAAAAGTTACTAGTTACTTTCACCCCCCATGTTTATTTTTGGTAATAAATCTTGCCATGATTCCCTTGCATACAGTAAACATCTCATGTATACACGTGCATTACGTTTAATCTGATTGGTCGGCCGTGATGTGATGCATTTAATTGTTATCTGGTCAATTCATTTTTTGGAGATTCACAATGTCCATTGATCATTTTAAAACTAAAAATGATAATTTACACAGTAACGGTTAGGTGTAGAAATGTAACAAATTACAAGTAAAAATGCTGAAAGTACCAATAAAAGCAGTAACGTGACGACTTGTATTCATTACTTTCACCTCTTGATTATATTCTGATCTATCCCCATAATCCCATTAGTTAAAATTTGTATCTCTAATAAAACTAGCATTATAAAAACATCCAACATTGTTGACAACCCTTGTTGAAGGGGTTAATGAAACTGTGCCACGAGCTTTATTTATTTCTCTTCTTTAAACTTTTCTTTCCAACAACAATGTTTTTAAAAGCCCATGTTTGTTCAAATCAAAAAGACATTTTCAACTCGTAATTCTGTGATATTTCCACGTTGGACCTTGATACCCAGAGAGCATCAATGTGAGGATGTCTGTGCACAGACTGTAATATATTACCCAGTATAATTATGGTAATCAGGCCATTAAAGTAAACACATCGTCAGCCTCCTTTCCTGTCTGCACAATTGATGGCATGCAGATGGCACCTTAAAGAGACCACGTACATTTATCATATTTATCACCGGCCCATGTAACCAAACCCTCCGATCTTCAGTCGTCCAATCACGTGAGAGTGTTTCGGTCTGAAGCCTCTGCACTGCCTTGGCCGGGTGGAGATGGCAAACTCTGCCTGAGTTTTAATTCAAGCTAGCAGACACTCAGATGAATTTCACTTCCTCCTCTTCCCGCTTCAGAGGCCAGCAGCTTTTTCGCTGTTTTCAATCTCCTGCTTGTGATCACGTCTCTGTGCTGTATAGGATGAGATCAAATACAGGAGGAAAGCAGAACAGGCAGCAGAGGGAGAGGATGTGTCTGTTAAAAAAGAGGATTTAGGATCACTTCAAAGAACTGATAGCAATTCAAACAAGAATTAATCGATTGGAAAAGAAGTTTATAGCAGAATTAAAAGAGGACATATTATACCCATTTTTCACACTTTAAAACAGTTCCCTGTGTTCTAAATGACATATCTGTGCTAGAGTTTGGTCAAAACAAAACATGAATCAAGCAACAGGGGAGGTTTATGACCCTGTATAAAACAGCTGTTTCAGAGCGCTCCGTTTTGGGGGGCGTGTCCCTGGAGTTGCAAAGACCTCACCCTCCCCCGCCCCTCTTTTCTGCGGGGTGGCACACACTAAAGGTGCTTTCACACCGAACACGACTGAAGCGACTAGATTACATTCAAAATCAATGTAAATGACGCAACTTCAAGCCAACTCCTTTCAAGCGACCCGACGTGCGTGATTCCCTCAACCTAGTTGCTCAAAGTTGAAAAATTTAAATTTTTCAAGCGACTTCAAGCAACAACTCCATAGAGCCGAGGCAGCAGCCCCTCCCTCCCGCTACAGTGACACGGCTGCAGCGGCTGAACACTTCCTCAACTTACCGGGACAAAATTAAAGCGGATAACTTCTTGAATAAGCCTACATTCTGGGTGAATTCATCCTTTAGTGACTCTGTAAGTTGATCATTTAAACCATAAAAGTCTATGATAAGTGCTGTAAAGGTACGGCCCCTGTCACCGGCTACACACACACACCACGCACTGTTCCCTGGTCATTACGTCATTGAAGTGATGGAGTGATCAAAAAGCACCACTACGTTCAAAGCGACGGTGTTCAAAGCATCACGGTGACTGCAGTCACTACAGTCGCGTTTGGTGTGAACGCACCTTTGCTCCTTCACTAGCGAGAAAAACAATGGCGGACTTTCGCAAAAGTTTTCATCAGGTTGGGGGTGGAGTCCATGGGTGGAGTTACCACTGGAGGGGAGTGGGTTTTCTTTCCTCATTTAGCTTGTGACATCACAAACTTAGAAAATTTGAAACGGAGAATTTTTCTCTGTGTTATCAGACTTACACAAACCACAAACAAACAAACGGATGGATTTATTTGACATTTTGTGAGCCGGTAGACACTCAAGTTACCTGCATGAGTGGATTTTTCACATTATGTCCCCTTTTAAAGAAGCTGCATCTACATCAAACTGAACACATGGCTTTTATCTCATTTTGTTTAGTTACCCAAAACAAACCCCTCAAAATGGCTTTGAATATACACAAAATGACACAGAAATACACAAAAGAATTCCTAAAACCACACAAAATTAATACAAAAGTAAACAGAAAGATGTCAAACACAGTGAGCAAACAAAAGAAATACCCCCATTGTCAGAAAAACACACAAAATAGCTGCAAAACCACCCAAAATTTCAATACAAATACACAAAATAATAGACATATTGACACAAAACTACAAAGTTATTACAAAAACATACAAAAGGACAACAGAAATACACAAAAGAAAAGAGAAATACACAAAATAACTCCAAAAGCACACAAATAAATAACAAAAATACACAAAATGACCAAGAAATGCACAAAATAATTCCACTAATATAAAAAAGACAAAAAGGACAAAAAAATATACCAAAAACATGAAAAAGGATGACAAAACAGAAAAAACAAAAAAATAAATTTCTTGTATTTAATGTTCATTGATGGTCATTACTATCATCCTGTGAAACAAACTGTCAATGAAGCCAGTGATTTTGTAAAGATTGTTTTAATTTTTTCTCTACTTTTAGTGCTATCACCAAACAAACACTGTTTTCATTATTCTTTGCAAACAGTCGAGAAGTAAAAATTGCTAATCATGCATAAACGCCCAACACTATCGACATCATGTTCCAGCAAATCACACAAAGATGATGAAGCTGCAGCATTTTATTCCGAATGCCTCCATACTTTTGTACTTCTTCCACTGCTTTTGCATAATTAAAGAAAAGTCATATCTGTTTAGTGTGTCTGTGCTGCAGGAGGCGAGCTGTAGCAATTTGTGTTCATTCAGGGCTGACTGTTCCAGCTCTGCAGAGGCATGAATCTGCAGTGAGGTAAACAAACCCAGCTTTCCTGCCACTTTCTAAACTGTATTAAAAAAGCAAAACAAATGTCCTAATAAAAAGCCTCATGCATAAACGGCTTTGTAATGGCCTCCTGGTGTTGGACTAAATCGGATCTTGACAGGCTGCCTTGTTTACAAATGTCTACTTCCAGTATTTTGTCTTGGAAGCGCAGAAATGGAGCTGCTACTCCGATCATTTGTTAAGCGTGCTCTTATTGGCGTGAATAGAGGCTGATTAATGTGAAACTCGGGCCTTTGCCATTTCTGCAGAGCGTGTAAACTTTGGAAGGAGTTGAACGGCGCCGCGCTAAGGCGTTGGAACGCCTGCTGACAGTTATTGATTACATGTGATGGAGAGCTCATTTGCAAAGGTTGGAACTCCAATTGTTCTGTTTGTCTAACAAGCTGTGCAGCCACAACGTAGTCATTTCTCTTCATTAAAAAGCCAAAAACTACAGTTTTGTTTTTTATGCAGAGCGTGTGTGGGGCGGCTTATGTTGGATGCATGGAGATCATTAGGTGGACTTAACAGGCTTTGTAGGTGACAGTTGTTTATCCCGGGCCTTCTGTCCACAGTAGACTTGTGCTAATGTGTGTTAGCAACGTATTTCTACACTTTGGAGACTTTACTGACTGTAAAGAGAAAAGAGCACCAACATTATGAATTAAAAGATCATGTGTGAACATTTTTTGTGATCTCCTAAATGGGAGTGAAGTGAAGTCCTGATGATTTTTTTCTGCCGTCCTCATCACTTTCTGCAGGGAATTCCAGTCGGAAGCACTACAGGCACCGGACCAGACAGAGATGCAGTTGGTCAATAGTACCTTCTGTAGAAGGTGGTGAGAATAGGAGGAGGGAGGTGTGCTCTCTTCATCCGACGCAGAAAGTGCATCTGCTGCTGAGCTTGTTTTTTTTTTCTTTTACAACCAGGTCAGAGTGTCTGTTATCTGCTCCTCCACAAACTTTGTGCTGCTTTATCTCTCCACTGCTGTGCCATTGATGAGTGGTGTATGGCCCAATAGATAGGACACTATCTAGATAGATAGGAGGTTATAGAGGGATCTAGCTAGATAGATAGATTACCATCTTCAAACCCATTGTGCTAATTCTTCTTACGATGAGTAAATGACTGAGGGTTATTTCAAGCGTGGCAACACCATCCCTCCTAAGATGTTAAAAGTCTACCTGGCAGCACTGATCCTGACTTATTGTTCGTGTAGCTTGTGTTAACATCCTGTCTCAGCTCTGCCTGCTTCTCTCTGCGCTCGAGCCCCCGACTGTCGGAAGCCTCAGGCTTTTAATTGCGCTGGGGCATCGGCTTCGGTAATTATGTTGTCAGACGCCAAAGCGTCGTGACTGCAAATGATGCAAATGCTAACGTTGAGTCTGATCTGTGGTGATTGGAAGGAGGAGCCTCACAGAGAAACGACACCTCATTTGCAGTCAGGAAATTAGACAGTTAACATGTCCCCTTTGTTATTAGAGTTGGTGCCCCTTCCTAAAGGAAACAGCCTTAGTTGTGATCCTTCAACTTCATCTTCTTTAGTCTTTGGGAAAGTTTCATGGTCAGGGAACGATTCCTCCTGGACTGAGTAAACTTTCTTTCATTGAATTCAACACCTTTAAATATAAATGTGTTAGATCTGGTTTGCTGTCTTATGGGAGAGTTCTGGCCCAACTCTAGGTAGGAGGCTAGAATTAATGCTAAGCACGTTTCCTTCAGTCGGAGGAAGCTGAGAGGAAACCAGCCTGGGTCTAAACCGTGTCACTGCTCTCAGCCCTTTGAGTCCTGACCTGGGATTTATCAACAATGCACGACGGAAAGTGAAGATATGAAGGTTGTGGAGCCGACCTGTGAGATCTAATTATAAGCTCTATCATAAGATCTCCTTTCATACTAGATCAGAGAGGGACTAACTGACTGTGTCTGATCTAAGGGCCACAGAGCAACATTTAGAATAATGACTAATCTGAGCATTAAGACAGGAAACAACAAAGAGTTATGTGTATTTCTGTAGCCATATTGTTTTTGTTTATTTTTGTTTTTTTGTATATTTTTCAAAGCTCATTTTGTGTGCTTTTGTGTGACTTTGTAGTCATTTGTGTGTTTTTTGTGTAATTTAGTTTTTGCATTTTTGTTATTTTTGTAATCATTTTTGGAGCCATTATGGGTTTTTTTTTTCTTTTGTTTTCTTTATTTTTCCCTCAATTTGTGTGTTTTTGTTGTTTTAAATGTTTTCTGTTATTTTTTCATGTTTTTGTATTTGTGTGTTTTTTTTAGTCATTTTTCTTTTTTTCTGTTATTTTTGTGTTTTCCTGTTTTTTGTTGTTGTTTTTAAAGTTTTCAGTTATTTTTTTATGTTGTTTTTTGTCGTTTTTTCTGTCATTCTGTACTTTTTGTTGTTTTCTAATCATCTTGTGAGTTTTTGGAGCCATTGTGTGTGTTTTTTTTTCTTTTGTTTTGTCTATTTCTTTCTCATTTTGTGTGTTTTTGTTGTTGTTTTAAATGTTTTTCTGTTATTTTTTGAGTCATTTAGAACATTTTCTGTTATTTTTCATGTTTTATTGTTGTTTTGTGTACTTTTTGTTGTCAATGTATTTTGTTATGATTTAGTGTTTTTTGGACTCATTTTTGTGTATTTTTGTTGTCTTTTGTATATTTTTGTGTATTTTTGTTGTCTTTTGTATATTTTTCTGTCATTATGTGAACTTTTGTTGTGGTCTTGTACATTTTTTAGTGAATCATGTATATGAATATTTAATAAATCCAAAGGCATTGACATTGATCAGAACTTTTCACGCACATCTCTTACAGCATTTTCATCCTCGGAATCACTAGATCAGGAAAATCTTTAGTTCTGCTCCAAAAATCCTAAAGAAAAGTACTTCTTTAATGTTTTTGTGAATGAATATTCATGTCTTTTTACTGTATGACATAAAACATGATGATGTTGTAAACATAATTAGCATAAAAATAAATCACCTCATAATCTCAAATACAATCAAAAACTGGTAAAAAACTGGTAAACCTATTTTATTATAATACATTATAAATTATTACAAATTATAAACACCACTTTTACAAGTTTGAAAAGATAATTAAGATTACCTCTGAGGGTGAATAAATACCATGTGACTCTACTGTCATATTTTTCATGTCCCGCCTTAAACGATCCCTTTGGCTTTATTGAATCATCCCTACTTGATTTATTTTATACACTACAGTAAAGTTCTATCAGTCCAAAGCAAACCTCTGGCAGCTAATGGAGGTTTATGAACCCTGGTGAGCCAGCTTGTGTAGTTCATTGTGAGAGACGGTGTGAACCATTACAGGCACAGTGTGTTGGTTTACCTGCAGTCAGCTGATCAAGTGTGTGTTTTTGGAGTCTATTTGTGGATTTTTCTGCCATTTTGTGTTTTAGTTGTAGTTTTTTTTTTTTTTTTGTTTTTGAAGTACGTTTCTATATTTCATTCTGGTTTCATTTCATTTGGTTGTTGTTTTGTGTATTTTTGTAGTCGTTTTGTGTGTATTTTCGTTGTTTTGTGTTTTAGTTGTAGTTTTTTGTGTTTTTCAAGTAATTTTCTAAATTTCTAATTTTTTTTAGTCATTTTGTATATTTTAGCTGTAATTTTTGTAGTCATTTTGTGAACCTTTTATTTTGTATTTTAGTTGTAGTTTTTTGTGTGTGTTTTTTTTAAGTCATTTTCAATGTTTTTTATTTTTTTTGTTTAGTTGTTTTGTGCATTTTTCTGTTATTTTGTGTTTTAGTTGTAGTTTTTTAAGTCATTTTCTATCTCAATTTTTGTCGATTTGTATATTTTGCTGTTATTTTTGTCATTTTGTGTATCTGTTATTTGTTGTCGTGTTTTGTGTATTTTTCTGTAATTTGGTAGTTTTTGGAGGCATTTTGTGTAGCCTTTGTTGCTTTTGTGATTTAGTGGAAAAATTGTTGTTTTTGTGACAATATTGCGTATTTGTGTTTACCTTTTCTGCTGCTGTTTTTTGGAGTTATTTTTGTGTCATTTGGTTACTGTTGTATATTGTTCTGTTGTAGTTGTTTTCTACATGTCTACTGTATGTTGAGGCATTCTTTTCACTGCACAAACAGATGCAGGAAGTCATGGAAAATTCAGGAGCAGCTTTTATATGTAAGCTCGATGAACATATGCGGCTGTTGGACCGTTTTCAGTCCCAGAGGATTCACGTTATCGGTCAACAAAATATCAGTGGGGTGGGGGTGGGGGGCAGCTAGCATGGGTAGAAAACATCCCACCAATGCTTCGTATGTAGAGGTCGACCTCTGACCTGCCTTTAGACCTGTAGAATATTAGTTTTTCTCCGTATGGCTTAGCCTTTGGTGCTTTAGTTTATAGTTGGTACATTTAAATACCTCGTATCCAGGGTGGATGTACGTCATCGCAGTTGGAAACAATAATAATCTCTGGACCAGGGGTCAATGCGATCGAATGTTGCTAATGCGAGGATGTTGACGCTTTCTTTACAAACGTCTCTAATTACATCTGAAAAGACACAGATTTGGATTTTAAAGCTGCTCAGTTGTTGACATCACATAACAACACAAAGCACGGATGCGTCAGCCATCTTCGTAGTCCAGCACACACAATTGACAATAAAGATAATTAATTAGGGTTTAGAATCATTTAGTATAATTTTCTCTAATTTTGTGTATTTTTGTAGGTTTTGCTGTTTTTTGCTATTATTTATTACATTTTTGTTTTATTTTATGTATTTTTGTTGTTTGTGTGTCTTTTTGTTTTTTTATATATATTTTTCTATCATTTTGTGTTTTTAGTTTTCATTATATGTATTTTTGTCATCATTTTGTGTATTTTTTTTCATAAGTTTTCCTCTAGTTTTGAGTGTCTTTGTTGTCATTTTGTATGTTTTGGTTGTTTGTGTGTTTTCAGTATTATTTAGTATATTTTTCTTTCATTTTGTGTGTTTTTTTTTTTCTCATTTTGTTATTTGTGTGCTATTTGATATCATTTAATACATGTTTCTTTTATTTCATGTATTTCTGTTGTTTGTGTGATTTTAGTATTGTTTTGTATATTTTGCTATGATTCTGTGTGTTTTTGTTGTCATTTGAGGTTTGGTTGATGTTGTTTTTTATATCAATCTATTATTTTTGTGTATTTTGTAGTATTTTGTGTATTTTTCTGTCACTTTGTACGTTTACTTTTGGGGGCCAAAAAAATTTTGACGTGTGGACCAATTGTTCCATGATGACGTCTATGCTTCTCCTCAGTATCCAATCAGGGAGAGATTGTTCTGTTGCCATGACAACGCACACACATTCATGTGTTTGACCAACTCAACACATCATTGGTTTGTCTACTTTGTCACACAACAGTCTTCTTCATTTGTTTCACTCTTAGCGCTGTTAGCATAGCGCTAACGCGAGGCCCTGTTGACTTCACTCACTTCTCTCTGTCCTGTAATAGCATTAGCCACGTGCCCTCCAGTGCACATTTATTAGAAGCACAATGAGGCATTTAAATCAGCACACACTCCTTGTCTGGCACTGGGTATGTAGAAATCATTTCAGAGGTTTTTGTTTTGTCTGCGCAGCAGTCGGTGGCGCCGCGGGGCATCGATTTGCTCACAGAACGACCGTTAGCTCGTGACATTTGGCTCCATCTTGATGGCCTCGGTCTTTATTTAACTTGCTGAAACAAAAAAAAGGGGGGAAAGCACTCACACTAAAGGATATGAAGAGCCAAGTTTGGAAGTAAAAACTTGGGCTGTTGGTTTTTATGGCTGAGCTGCACTGAGGCACATCCTCGGATATTTGTTGCCACAGGGATTTCAGGGAATCAGCAAAGCCACTGGAGAAAGTTTGGTACGAGCTTTGAGAGTCTTTGCACTGCTACGGCTAATTCAACGTATGTAAATAGTGATGGGAGATGCCATCGGCCAATATTTGCCACCAATGTGTGCTGATCTTCCTCAAGCCTTTTGTTACTGAAAGTACTCTTTTACAGCGCCAACTAGTGGTGGGAAAAGGATATTGTTTGGGTCATTCCCTATTTACATCACTTTACTGGCTATTAAACATCCTGAAATCATGCCAAACATAGTTAATAGGGTAAATAACTGCTTCAGATGACTAAAGGTGGATTCACACTGAACGTGATTTCAGCGACTATAGTTGCTTAAATCGCCCGTGATGATTTGTTTGAACAAAGTCACGCTTCGTGCTCGCGTCATTGCTTCATCCACCCTGTGACGTGACGTGGGGAGAAACTCATTGCTGATTGGATGTCGCAACACAGCGTCACTCCAAGTTGCTTGAAAAGTTCCATATTTTCTACTTTGAGCGACTCAAATGCGCGATTGCGTCGCGTCACTTGAAGGGAGGTCCCTTGACGTTGTGTCATTGACATTGACTCTAAATTTAATCTAGTCGCCAGAGTTGCTGAAGTCGTGTTCGGTGTGAACGAACCTTGACAGAAGCCAGGAGGGTTACGCAAGATTACGTCGCAAGAAATTTGATACAGTATGTCCGTTTGCTACAGTTCCTAGCCACCCGTTTTATGGAAAAATACAATGGAAATGCATAATATGGTAAGGGTTTAGTCTGAGAGATATTTCACATTCATTTTGCACAAAATCCCAAGATCATGAACAAAATTACGAGTGAAATTTGACATATTTGTTGGTTTGTTTCACTTGCCAGACATTCAGTCCCCAGTTTTCCATGGAGAAATGAAATGTCAGAAATTGCATGTGAGGTATGTCCATGTCATATCAGGGCCTGATTTTAAATAAAGAGGGGTGGAAATGTTCAGATAGCTTTTTCCATTTCGGAACCTTGAATTCTGCATTGTCCGTGGTCACAGAAATATCAAGTTTTTCTAATTACTGCAGTCAAATCTGTTGAAGAACTTCCTTTTTGCTGTAATTTGTTCATTGATGAATTACAGTAATTAACCTTGATTGTATGTGGAGTTTAGTGTCGGTAATTTGCAGTGATGTGGACTTACATGACTTAGACTTTTGACTCGAGTCACACATTTGATGACTGTAGAATCGACTTGATGATATCACGAAGGATAACTTAACTCTAACTTAACTTAGACTAGAAAACAAACGACTTGTGACTAAACTCAGACTTAAGCCTGAAAACATCGAGCTGGGCTGAGACGTGCGTGCACTAGCAGAGAATATGATCCCAAAAGTGATATCCAATGAATTTAAAGATAACACCATGATGAATCATTGATTAGGAAACATTATACCTGATAATCTAGTATGATTATTGTTTGTTTGTTAACGGAGGAACATTTTACAATATAAAAAGATGCTGGATTCATTTGTTTATAAAAGCATTATTTCAGATAATATCACTATTATTAGACAAATATAAACTATGTAATTAAGTACTTCATTCTTTATATCAGTTGTTTTTATCATTTACTTGCTGTTTTCCCAATTTTTATCAGTTTACAGTAAATCACATATTCATCCCTTTGCTACACTTGTTAAATGTTCAGTGTTCTGTTTTTCAGGTTAAAAATATAGTGTAAATGTCAGATAATGTTTCAAAACATACATGTGAGGTTTTTCCATGTCATTTCTTGATTTTACATAAAGAGTCAAAATGTGAATTCTGCATTTTCCGTCCGTTTTTTCTGATATATGAAGTAATAAATCGATACTGTGAAATTAGTTTGTTTCATTGAATAAATAATTCCTGACCTTTTTGGTGTAATTTGTTAGTGAATTAATAACTCTCGAATTTATGTGGACTTTAGTGTCAGTAATTTGACACCAGCCTCATTTCTTTGTCTCCAAAGTCACTAATACAGTGTAATTTGTTTATTTTTGCTGAGCTTTGTCACATCATTGACCCTGAACGCTCCTACACGTCTGTTTCAGCGCCAGTAATTTCACATCACTGCTCATAACCCAAGCTAGCGGTACGATAAACAGATAACCAATAGGTGTGCGTTAGTTGACAGCATGTGTAGCTCTGTTTTCTATAATTCCGCTTGTCGTTTGTGCTTTGATGCACAGCTTATAGGCTTTGAAATACAAAACTAAAGCGTTTAATTATGTAATTCAGACTTTGTAAGCCAGGGAAAACCAACAGCAGATCTGATCTAACATGGCAGTTTGGCTCCGCCGTAGACGGCTTTAAGAGGATTGGGGGGAAGAAAAAAACCCTGGGTGAGATTTTAACAAGCGAGAGCTTTGGATTTGGCTTTGTGGCTGTTTGACAGTCGCAGAAATGCTCACAATGGAAAAAGAAATGCAGGTTGGAGTAAAGGAATCTCTGCTCCCTCCCTGGCCGTGTTGTTTTTAAACCAGGCGAAGAAAAGCCCACGCTGGGATATTGTCAGGGGAGAAAACGACGACGCACAAATCCAGTCACAAGTGGCGAGATGAGAGGTATCGAGAACACGTTCGTCTTTCTTCCTCCAGTTCTTCTGCTTCGCAGTCAATCCACGCCTGTTGTTCGCTACGACTTGTTGGAGTTTTCAAACTGCGGCTGATTCTCAAATCTCAAAGGAAACTGATCCACGCCAAGTTTGATTAGCTTGAACTGATAAAAATCTGTTTTCCCCCAAACCACCAACAATCAACCACATTTCACTCTGACTTTGTCCTCCTTCCTTTGATTCGTCCTTTTAGTGTTTTTCAGCAGAAATGTTAAAAGAAAAACTTCCTGCAAAGATTTCCCACAGTTCAAATCTTATTTGCTGTATTTCATTGATATTCTCTTGGTATCTCTGACTCCCTGATGGGATTTGGATACTTCAGGTTCTCTCAAACCATAGTCTGGATCTAGAGGAGGCTGAGATTTTCTCATACGTCCATAAAAATGAAATAAATGTAATTTATTTCAATATAGCTTCAATTTAAATCTTATTTTGTGCTAAAATACCAGTTTTCTGGAGTTTCTCTCTCTCTGAGCAAACTGCCCCACCCTCACTAGTTTATAAAGACCTCGTGGTGACGGACACGGACGGCAGTGTGTCCCAATACTGATAATCAGTCGATCCTAAAGGTTGGAGAGCCGCCAAACTCCTCAACAGCAGCATGAGCTGAAAAATTGTCCTTTTCCCCATTTCCTAAATATCTTTACTATTACTGTTGCAATTGTTGATGTTCATCCATTTTTATGGAATTGTTTTAAAAAGGAAAATACCTGAAAATATTCCTGTTCAAATATGGTACGTGTCAAACTCATGGCCCGGGGCCCAAATTCAGCCCATTGGAGCATCCAATTTGGTCCATGACAGAGAAAACATGAATCATTGTGTAAATGAAACTAAACCAAATTTGCAGGGGCTCACATTTTTCCCCGTGTTTATAGTGGCAGTCATTATTAATGTTAAATTGTTACAAAATTATGATGACATATTTCCCTTAATTCAATAGAAATTGGTCACAAAATCTCTGAAATTTAAAGTGAAGACCCTGTTGGGACTGATATCTGTCACCTGTTGCTTGGATATAGTCGGTTTTTGTATTTTATGTACAGTATATGTAGAAGTGCAAACTATGGCACAATGATGTTGAAATTACTCGTTTTCCCGCATAAAATCTGTGGCCCACTTGAGATCAAACTGCTCCGTGTTTGGCCCCTGAACTAAAATGTTTTTATTGAGCATTAGCGTTAGTTCAGACAGTCCATGGACATCAAGCCAGCTTAACCTCATCTGAATCAGGTGACGGCATCTGACTTTCACTTTTTATTTGAGTTCTTAGATTGTATATCCAGTATCAAAAACTGGTTGTCATCAAATTATCTGTCGTCACTGTCGTCATTTATTATCAAAATCAGATCTGGAACTGGTCATACACACATTTATATCATCACGTATTGACTATTGTAATTCTGTTTTTACTTATTAACTGGTGCTTCCAGATCATCCCACATCACCTCCATTCTTTCTACTCTGCTTGGCTTCCAGTTAAGTTTTGAATAGAATAAAAAAAATATTAGTTCTTATGTTCTGAGCGTTACATGGTCAGGCCCCTTATTGTGACTTATTGTGCCCCTACACTGCAGGGCTTCAGGTCAGGGTCTCCTAAAGATCCAAGAACTAAATTTAAAACCAGAGGAGACCTGGCGTTCCAGGCTGTAGCTCCCAGACTCTGGAATAACCTGCACCAGTCTCTCAGGGAGCTCAACTGTGTGGTCACTTTTAAAAAAACTGTTGAAGACTTTCCAGAAAAGCTTTTCGTTAACTGGATTTTAAAATTATACTTATTATTTTTATTTATTTTTTTGATCCTTTTATGATGTATATGCTCCCATGTTTTATCATGCTATTATGATGTTATGATGTCACCACAGCTCTGTACAGCACTTTGTGATTTTATCTGCGAAAAGCGCTTTATTAATAAATTACTTACTTAAACACACCTTCAATCAACCAACAGCCACATGACTCCCTTCTTGGCTTCCTATTGGCCAAAGCATACAGGATATTTAAACCGTGACAGCTGCCTCACACCTCCTCAGCAAGCATCTCTCAACCCTCCTCCACCCCAACACCTCCAGGTCAGTATGTACTGTATGTACTGTAACTAACTGGGTGTCATTTTGTTGTCATTGTATTTGACAATTAAACGTTGCCAAATACATTGTTCTTGAAGGAGTTCTTTTTGTTATTATTTTTCTTCCGCAACTCCTTTGTCCTGGAACTCCTCCTAGGCTATTAATGCAGTGCTAATGACACATGTCATCTCATAGGGACAATAAAAAGGACGAAATGGGTCAAAATTCATGACGTCACAAAAAAAAACATACTTTTTTTTTCCTTTAACTTGGCCACATGTACCATTGAACAACATTTCCTTTCAACGTGTAATCTTGACCTTTGCTCAACGTCAAATTTAAGGTTATGGTCAGTCTTCTGTTTTTCCTTATTACTTTCAATTTAATTAGTAAAAAGAACAAACTTGCCAACAAATCCAGATACAGGTCATTTTTGCCCATTTTTTTCAATTTTCAATTACCAAATACGTACTAACTTTGCAAATACAGGTCTTACCTAGTTAACATCTGCTCTGCTCTGTTCCAGGGAGTTTCTGCTAACCGCTCTCCTTGCTTTAGCTTTTCCATGAGGGCTCATGGAAGGTCAGGGTGGAGTGCGCTCCGGTCCTCCTCCTTTCCATGTAAGCATGTGGAAAGTGCAGAAATGTCCCGGAACAGACCCATACCTCCAAATATAAGATTGCATTCAACAAATCATGTATTTTGACTCAAGCGGTCCTGATTGAAGCATTTTTTGCTGTCTTTTTTTGTATTTTTGTTGTCATTTGTCTCACATTCCTCTCATTTTGTATGTTTTTGTTATTGTTGTGTTTTTTCTGTCATGTTGTGGGTTTTTCTAGTCAATTTGTGCATTTACTTTGGGGGAGCCGCACATGAATTAGGCCAAGGGCCGCAAGTTGCAGTATTTTCTAAATTTTTGGAAGATCCAACAAATCCAACGGTGAATAATCTCCTCTGTTGTGCTGTTGGCGAATGTGACTCTAGAAAAGTCGGTGCCTCAGCAGCATCAGCGACATGATCAGCAGCTCCCCGAGAGCTTTCTGTGCTCAGCTTTGATCTGTGGTACACGGCCTAGAGAGAGAGAGAGAGTAGATTTACCACTCACAAATAACACACACACACACACGCACACACACACACACACGCACACACACAGAGAGTTCAGCGAGTGTCACCTGCTTTTCTTCTCTCCATCGTCCATGTGACGTCTCTTGGCTCTCGCTACATCTTTTGTTCTGTGCAGGTGTAGTGACACTTTCATCCGCCCTGAGGTTGAAGAAGCTTCACAGGTGCATGCTGGGAACCAGTCGAGAAAGTCTAGCCTTGTTTCTACGCATTTTTAAAACCCTCCTATTATCCTCATATATTACAAACACAAAATGTGTTCATCAGTAGATACTAACCTGTCTCACGACCTTGCCTCAGGTGGTAGAGGGTTCATCTTCTGATTGAGAGGTTGGGGGGTTCGAAACCAGTCTATACCTGTCTATGTGTCGAAGTGTCCTTGGGCAAGACGCTGAACCCTAAGTTGCTCCCAGTGGTCGACTCGCGCCTTGCATGGCAGCTCACTCCCATTGGTGAGCGAGTGTGAATGTGTGAATGAGCTGATATGTAAATCGCTTTGGGACTACTTCAGTGTAGGGATAAAGCTCTATAAAAATCAAGTCCATTTACCATTTACCATGTATTTACATTACTGTATTTTGTATCTGCTCCCCCTGTCAATCACACAGATGTAACTTCCTCTTCCTCCCGACACGCAGAGATGACCCGTTTAGCTCAGTTAGTTGATGGTTTTATCTCACGATTGCAACATTATCCATAATCCACTCAGGTCCACACGTGTTCTGCGTTAGTATGTGGTGCTGTGAGCTGGTGGATACTTTACTATATCACTTCATAGCACCATAATCTCACTCGTCCCTGTTTCTTCCTCCTTAGCTAATGGTAGCATCAGTGGCTAATCTCTCATCTAAAGGTACGCTGCTGCTACCTTCAGGACACAGCTGGTCACTACATCACCCTACAGCTTAGATATTGATGAGAGACCTACACCAGGGTGTATTCTAGTAATCTCCGTGATAAAACGTAAATGACTAGTTTTCTCATCATTGGCACTGAGCGTTTGGATTTGAAATGATGAATGTTTTAAAAAACGCGTTTTTGCTCTCCTGCCTGTGGTTTTATTGTATTTTGGTCCAGACTTTGAGGAAAGTTTTGAAAGTTTCTTCTATTTCAGTGTATTTTTCTTGTTTTCCTTGCAGTGCATTTCATCATGTTTTGCAGAACTTTGATATATTTGGATAAGTAATAACAGAGAAGCAGATGCAATCTAACACACGGGGGCCAGGGATGGAATGAGCCGTGGGCCCCAGTTGTGCTGCCCGCCACATGTTGTTTTCCCACCGGTTTTCCTTGGCAGCCGAGATTTCATTCACTCCATTTCTACTCTGCCCTACTTTCTGCTTTATATCACTGGGGCTGTGATAATTTGATGAAACACCTTTTTTCATTTCTTCTTCTTAGAATCAGCAGAACGACGATATCAAAGGTAGGTATGACAAACTTTTGGGCCTCGAGGGTCGCAGAGAAATATCTGTTATACCAACCGTCCAGTTATTCCAACACCCACAACCACATGGAAATGATTAAAGGCCTGTTTAAGACACGGTTAACATTTACCACAAAACTGATCTGAGGGTCACATGATCAACATTCAGGACAGCATTTGGAATAATACCCAATTTGAGCATCAGTATTGTCGTTTGTGTATATTTTTTTTGTTGTTTTCCTGTGTGTTTTTATTGTACTTTTGTGTGTTTTTGGTGTCATTTTGACTGTTTTTCTCTCATTTTGTGTATTTTTGCTCTTGTTTGTGTGGTTTTGGTATTGTTTATTAAATATTTATCTGATTCAGTGCCATAATCTTGTTGTTTTGTATGTTTTTACTGTCATTTTGTGAGTGTTTTTGTGTCAATTTGTGTATTCTCTCATTTTATGTTTTTGTTTTCTTGTCTTTTGTGTCTTTTTGTTGTTGTTTGCATGTTCTTGGTGTGATTTGGAATATTTAGTTTTCCTTGTTTTATGTATTTTTCTCTCGTTTTGTATTTTTTAACTGTAATTTTGTGTGTTTTTACTGTAATTGTGTGTATTATTGGTGTCATGTCATCTTTTGTATCTCATTTTGTGAATTTTTTGTTTTGTTTTTTGTCTGGTCTTGGTATCATTTAATAATTTATTTCCTCATTCTGTGTGTTTATGTAGTTGTTTGTATGTTTTCATGTTAATTTTGTGTGTTTTTTGTCTAATGTTGTGTATTCTCTTATATTATGTGTTTGTTTTATTGTCTTTTGTGTCTTTTTGTTTTTGTGTGTTCTTTGAGATCATTTATCATATTTTTATTCATTTTGTGTGTTTTTGTGCATTTTCATTGTAATCTTGTGTATTTTATTGTAAAATTATGTTTTTGGAGTCATTTTGTGCATTTACATTTGGGTTCCATGCAAAAATAGACCCAGGGCTCTATTTAAAAGGACATTACTCGTGTTTGGGGCTAAAAGTTTATAAAAATGTTTCTATAAAGACTTTTCTGACTTGAATTAGTAAAGTTTTATTATTCAGCTTTAGTGTGATGATCTAACGATGCATTCATGGGACGAGTTGTTGTCACGTGAGAGAATTTCTGAGTTTGTTTACATCTTATCAATGTTTCCCTCACACTTATAGTTTCTCTCACGGGTGGAAGTCTTTGCTTTGGCCAATGTGACAAAAATAAACTTCCAAAAATACTTTGGTTTCAAACACTGACTGTTTGACAGCAGCAGACGACATGCAGCGCTCTGCTTTAAACTAAAGGCCTTTTGTTGTTGTTGGCATGACAGGAAGTGTGTGTGTGTGTGTGTGTGTGTGTGTGTGTGTGTGTGTGTGTGTGTGTGTGTGTGCATTGAGTCTGACTTTTCATGATTTATCGTAATAATATAAAGTGTCTTAGTCACTTCTAATTAAAGTTGAGATGTATCAAAGGTGCCCTCCTGATTTTAAACCCAAACAAACCTTTGATCTCTGACACGTTCATGAATTATCATTTAAATATTAAAATTTATAATACAGCACACACCTTATCTGAATAAAGTCTAATTATCAGGGGGAAAAACAAAGAATAACCAGGAGATAGATGTTTGAATACTGCCCCCTAGTGGACAACAGGAGAATTAGCATTAACACACACACACACTAGGACATGGTCCCTTTGTGTTCCATCTGTTGCTGTAACTAACATATGGTTCAAACATTAATAATAATAATAATAATAATAATAAACCCACACTGAGATGATGAATCAACACATTGAAATGTTTCTTATTTTCATTTAAACGTGCTATGTTCTTTACACAGAAATATTAGAGCAGGTGGTGAAGGAGGTTGACTTCACTATGGAGGTCATGGGTTTGATCCCCGTCTCCAGCTGCTCCAGAGTCAGAGCGTCCTTGGAGAAGATGGAAATACAAAGTCAGTCAGTGAAAAACCACCTCCTTATTCCTGATGCTGTTTGCAGCAGTGACGATCAGGAATGTTTCACAAATTCTGATGGATGTTAAGAGACGAGCGACTTATATCACAGCGGAATGTGAACAACGTGTTTTTGTTCTCATTAAGTGTATTTTAGGGTTGTTTTGTGTGTTTCTGAAGTCACTTTGTGCAATTTCTGACATTTGGTGTGAGTCTTTTTATGTGTGTATGAGGTCATTTTGTGTCATTGTCATCTTTTTTTAATGAATTGTGTTTTGGGGATTTTTACTGTTTTTGCGTATTTTTCGAATCATTTTTTTTTTTAAAGCGTTTTACCAATTATTGTGTGTATTTTTCTGTCATTTTGTCAGTTTTTTCTGTCTCGTTTTATTTTTTTGCATTTTTCCATCATTTGGTGGAAGTTTTGTTGTGTTTTTGTGTGTTTATTTTGTGTATTTTTCATTTCATTTATGCCTTTTTTTTATAGTTCTTTGTGGCTTTTAATGTTTCTGTTGTCATTTTGTTTGTGTTTGGAGTCATTTTCCTTATTTTGTGTATTTTTAAGGTTTTTGTGTGTTTTTTTTACGAGTAATTTTTTGTGTTTTTTCAATTATTGTGTTTGTTTTTATGTCATTTTGTGTAAGTTTCATTGTCATTTTTTGTGTTTATGAGGTCATTTTGTGTCATTGTGTGTAATTGTTTCTTCATTTTGTGTATTGTTGTCATTTTTTTTTGTCATTTTCCGAACATTTTGTATATATATTTGATCATTTATGTCTTTTTTTAGTCATTTTGTTTGTTGTCATTGTGTATTTGTTGTCATTTTGTGTGGTTTTGGTTTCTTTTTATGTATTTTGTTGTTGTTTTTATGTGTTTGTGAGTCATTTTTTGTGTTTTTCCAATTATTGTGTGTATTTCTCTGCCATTCTTTGTGTTTTTGCAGTCATAGTGTGTATTTACTGTCATTTTGTGGGTTTTTCACGTCATTGTGTGCGTCTTTCTGTCATTCTGCGTGTATTTTATGATGTTAATGCCTGTTAGCAGGTGTCGTGATGACCATATAATTAATCGATGGTAAATCCAATCCTTGAGTCCAAAGTTTTTCTTTGAGACTTGATCTGATAAGTCGTGTCTGGATCATTTTTATAAAAAACCTTTACTAAGATTCCAGAGCTCATTGTACATTCAGACAGCAGATGCTGATAAATAAATGTAGCTTTTCCATCTTAAGATTCCATTTGATCCAGTAATTGTTGCTCTGCTCGACCGGCGGGAGACGAGAAGCTTTGTGTCACAATAACACGTAGAGTAATCCCTGAGAAAAGTACATTGTTCTTTTTATCAGACTTAAATCACCAGCTATTGTACACTTTGTCATACAGAGAGCTGACGTGTGTGAGGAAGAGGAGGAAGATGACGATGGAAACACAAAGCTGACAGCCGTTAATCGGGACCATCAGTGTTGGTGACATTTCATCTCACTCTGGCTTTACATTTGTCCTCTTTACTCACACTAACCTGTAATCACACTTTCTGATGAGCTGAAAGCTTCAAAACTGCCACATACTGTATGTATGTATGTTATTTATCTTATATAGTATATATGTACTGTATGAATCTCACATTCACAACATGAAACCAGAGAAATTATGGTCCCATAATAAAATATATCATATGGTATTAAATACATACAGATATTGTATACATATTAAATAGAAAAATAAAAGTATACACAAATGCATGCATACTAAATAAGATAAAAACATACATACATACATACAGTACATACTAAATAAGATTAATAAATATATACATGCATACATACATAATGTACATACATATATGCATACATACATATATACATACTAAATAAGATTAATAAATATATACATACATACATAATGTACATACATATATGCATACATACATAAATACATACTAAAAAAGATAACTAAAATGCATACATACTAGTAATTGACGATAAATCGGCCGGCCGATGTTTGCGTGTTTTACGTGTATCAAACGATGCGTGCTGCTGCGTTTGCCAATCCGCTTTATATACAGAGTGGCTGCCACAGGCTGCTCCGTGTTGCTGGAGGCAGAGGCTGCAGAGCCCCTCCCCCCACTAGCAGAGGATGAAGGAAGCTCTTCAACCCCAATGGCAAGTTTTAAACTTTCAAAGCATCTTTTAACTGTTTAACTGAGCTGACGTTGTTCTGTGGTTCCGCGTTGTTGTCGCAGTTGTATTTAACGAGCAGCTGGCTGGAGGTTTGGCATGTGTGTGTGTTTCTCTCTCCCTCCCTCTCTGCTTCTCACTCTGCACAGAGAAGGAGAGTTTTTCAAACTTTGAGAAGCAGTTTTACTACTTGTTTGAATATTTATTCCTGTTAATGTTGATGTAATTTAGAACAGAAACTTGAACAGTTTGTTGCTTAATGCGCATCTCACATCACATTATTTTCCTCTGCTAATTTACGTTCTGGGGTTGTGTTGAATGAACTATTATTCATGGTTTCTTTTTTGTGTTTAATACTATAATTATATATATTTATACTCAATAGTCCTGTTAATAAAATATATCTTCTGTCATGACAACTTTCATCAAAGCTATTTTCAGGACAAGGACGAACATTTATCTTTCATAATATTTCACGAGATGTCTCACTCTATGTTTTACTTGTTCTTGTTCTACATCCTGTGTTTTTATTACTTGTTAAATATTTTTTACTTGGTGTCGTTCTACCTCACCTTTGTTAATTTCAATAAATGGTCTTTAAAATGTGTAATTTTTATGATGCAAATTGAGGGAGAAAAAGTAGTATCGGCTCCAAATATTGGCAGTCCGTATCGGTCATTGGCTAAGGCTGATGGAAAAAAAATTGGTATTGGCATCGGCCCTAAAAAACCATATCGGTTGATCTCTAATACATACATACATACTGTACATACATACATACATACTAAATAAAGATAACTCTTGCTATCCATCTCTCATTAGGTTCACGAATAAATGATCCAGTATCATCTAAAAGGACGATTCTTTCAAAATAAAACTCAGGTATATACGTCACAAACACAGTTGAGGCAACTGGACTTTAAAGGTTTGACTGAAGACGTTTCAGATTTAATCCAAGACGTTTCCTCACTGGTTGGGATTTTGGGCTCGTTGGTGTGTTTACCAAACAGATTCCACAGTTACCAGTTACTGATACCCCATTACTCCCAGTGATGATCAGGACCCAGTCAGTCAGAGTCGTCCAGGTGCTGCTGGAAGCCAAGAGGGCAGAGCTTCCTCACAGCCTGATGGTTTCCAGATGGACACACACACACACACACACACACACACACACACACACACACACACACACACACACACACAGAGTAAAGGCAGTGATTCGTCTCAGTTGTGGTTATATTTGTGAATCCGTCTCCTTAGAAGAAGTCGGTGTGTGTGTGTGTGTGACAGCAGTGTGGTTTCATCTGTGTGTGTGTGTGTGTGTGTGTGAATATGAACATGAACCAGAGGAGATGTTTGATCATCTTTTTCTACCTGTTTCTCTACAGAGGAGCTGCTCTCCACCACGGGAAAGGTAGGATAGCTCCTCTTCATTATTTATTAATGATTCATCACTCAAAGATGGGAGCGACGTCTTCAGTCGAACTTTTAGAGAAAAGAAAGAAGAAGAAAAGTTCAGGAAAATTTGTGTTCAGGGTGAATTACGTATATCTCAGCATGCATTTACTGTAAAAAAGTAAAGAAATAATTTTAAAAAAAATACTTAAAAAAAGAAGAATTTAAAATGACAAAATACATTTGTTTTAATACATTTAATATAATTAATGGTAGCTAATAAAATTGGGTTTCAGAGTTTTTGTTTTGTTTTCAAGACCAGTCAATATAAAAACTGTAAAAATGCAATTTCAACCATAATAATAATCATATTAAATAATTTGATTATTCTTTAAGGAGCATAGGGCATAATTTGAGAAAAAAATAAACATTATTTTTTCTTTAATGCTGAGTCCACTCATATTTCTCCTTATTGCCTTGAACACATTGTGTGACACCAGTGCACGTTCTCGACGGCTTGGAGAGGCGTACCAATGCCCCGGAAATAAAGAAGAATGAGAAGAAGACGTCTTGGAGACTGAAAGAAGACAAGCATAGTAAACTAAACTACTGTTTGGTTCCACAGATGTACGCAGAGGCATATGCACAGTAAATAAATAACCATGTCACAGTTAAAGTGCTGATCAGGCCGTATTTTCAAGAAAAAATGACGAATCGGATGAGAATATTTAGTGGTAAACACTGATTTTTATTAACAAACAACTGTTAATGTCAACATTAGATGAGCTCAAACGTCAAACACAAACAGTGGTGCAGTGCACACAGAGACTCATCAGATCTATTTATATAATTTATATGTATCCAGTGCTTCATTTGTAAATCATCAGGTCCTGGAGCAAATGCCGCGTGTTGTTCCGACACTAAGAGAGAGACAACAATGTCATGGAACATATTTTTCAAAGCGCCTTTTGCTAACTAGATGGGTCAATAATATCACGTGAACATGAACAACCAATCAGCGTTAAAGAAGCACGGACACTCCCCCGTTACAGAGAATCACTCTCTGAGTGACAGATGTCATAATCTGCCGTGTTTCAGCAACAAGGACAGCATAAAATCAGCACTAATTTAGCCACAAAGGTCACTAAACTTTTAGAACACAAAAACCCACAAAAACAAAATATGTCATGTCCACTAGATAGGTGCAGGACAGGTGCTGCTAGTCGCTAAGCTAACTGCTACTGTGCTGCTGCTGTCAGGGTTTGGTCGGGTAACCATCTTCTATCAACTGTGATAAACAATCATTTGATGCACTGGCTGCAGTTACACTAATCACCATGATGTCACTATGGAGTCAGATTTATACATCCTGCCCTATGCTGCTTTAAAGGGTACCTGTACTCAAAATGTATATAACATCAAATATATTACCGATAAACAGAGATTGTGCACATTTATTTTGAAAAAAATAATGTTTTTTGAACAATTTTGTACTTTAAAATATAATCAATGCGGATCATGATGATTCTGGTGAAGTGTTTACATTCCATTTCTCTGATTTTCTTCTTTATTTAGGTTTGTGTGGCTTTTTTTTCTCACATTTTCTTTAATTTTGGTTCGTTTATCCCAAGGATGTGTGTTGGATCTAGTGCTGGACAATATATCGAGATTCAAGATACAGTATATCGCTCTTTCTGTATGGTGATGTAGGAAATTACAATATTGCCTTTATTTTTATAGCTTATTTGAATTTAAAATACTCCTTTAAGGAGTCGCTGTTTTTATTACTTCTCAGAACAGGATAAAAAAGCTCAGTTTGATGAATTACTGAGTGTGTTCTAACCCAGACCTTCCTCTACACAAGCCACACTATAGAACTCACTCACACGTGCTGTCCCTTAGTGGAGGAAAAGCCAAAAGTGGCACATTAGCGCAAATGTTTGTTAATAAATGACATTTTACATCCACAAATCTGGATTAGAAATAGAATAGAATAGAAAGCCTTTTATTCTATTTTACATTAGAAAATTTAACTCAGAATTGTTTTTCTGGTCAGACTTCATTTGAATTAAAATTATAGTGATTTATATTGTATATCGCCATTTTGGTCTGAGATTGCTTAGGTCTAGTTGGAGCTACTTTATTTTTATTTTTAAATTTTTTAAATACCTTACCTACCAACCTACCTACCTTTAAATATAATTAAAAAACACCATTAGCATAAACTTCTCAAAGATATCAGAGAAACACTTTGAAAACACATTTTCAAAATAATAAAAATCAGTTTTCGTGGTGTTACTTTTTCAGATGTGAGCAGATTAAAACAAATCCACATCGTTTTTTTTTTTTTTTGTCACATTTCATTTCGATTATTTTTACTCAGGTTGACGATGCACGTAGTGTTGTGTTCAAGGTCTGTCAGAAACGTTAAGACTTGGAAGGAGGAGTTCCCAAATGGACAATAATTCCTAGGAATAAACGCTGCAGACATGGAGCACAGTCCTGTGATGGGCTCTAATCACAAACATGTTCACATGTTGACAACCTGCCCATCATTTTCCACTGAGCGGCGACTTTTCACTGGAACGTCTCACATAGGAACATTCCTGAGTCTGTGCTCCAGTAGAAGAATCTCAGAATAACAAAGTTTATCCCAGAAGAAGCAAAAGGGTCATTTCACTGTTATTCTCTCTATTTTATTCTATTATGACCCATTGTTGAACATTTCATTTATTAAATCTGAAGAAACAAGTTCTGATGAACCACGGCCAGGCCCGTGGAATGTCTCCGCGCCGAATAGCACGTACCACGTTCCCGAGAATTCAGTCAAATGACTCGTAAAAAAAGGTCAGAGAGGCTCAAAGAATATCTATGTCAAATTAAAGCCTAAATCAACAAGCAAAAATGAAAGAGTAGTCATTTGAAAAACGGGCCCTCGCCCCCCTGTGGCACATACAGAGTAATGGGCCCCATTTATATATTGGTATGTGCCAATGATTCGGTACCACCAACTGTCGTAACATTTGACTCACAAATAAATGAGAAAATGACTTTAACGGACATTGCCAAAAAAAGGGAGTTGGACCCCTAAGCCCCCCGGGCCCCTAATCAAATTATTTGAGGCAAAATCGTGATCTATGTTGAATTACCTTTAAAACGATATATCACATGACTATGATCCCATAAATTTGGAAATTACCGGAAATGGGGGGTGGGCACCCATTTAAAAAAAGGGCTCCGAGGGTCTCATCATACTCATTTATAGAGTATTCATACCAAACTGCATTCAGATCTAACAGGAACTAACGGAGGAGTAGTCATTTGAAAAATGAAGCCCTCGTGACGCATGGACCCCATTTACTGTATATATTGGTATGTGCCAATGATCCTGTAGTACAGGATACAGGACCTGTACCACCAACATCGTAATATTTGACTCGCAAATAAATGAGAAATCAAATTTTGTTTTGTTTTTTCTGTTGGGGCCCCTTAAATCGAAAATCGAGCTCCTCGTGTTGATGCGTACACATCCATAGATTATAGCTACCAAATTTCAGCTCACGAATAACAGAGGAGTAGTGATTTTAACTAGTGTAAACAACAACAACAACAACAACAACAACAAACACTGAAATTAATAGAAAACAGAAAAAGATCTGCAGTGAAAATTGTTTTTTAATACATTTTGGGATTTTTTACATGTTTACAGAAGATTATCGCATTCACTGAAAAAACAAGTTTAGGTTTTTCTGATTTAATGAGATAGAAATAGGTGAAAAAAATGACTTGCCCTGTTTTTTTTTTGCTTTTAAAGGAAATGTTTTTTGTTTATTCCGAATTGCTGAGACCAATTTTTTTAGTTTCCTGCAAAACCGACACACATTTCCTAGAACAACAGAAAAACGGGGCCAAATTTTTTATTTACTTTATTTTATTAGTATCTCATAAAATCAGAAAAACCAAACCTTTTTTTTTTTCGAAAAGGAAAAAATAAAAACTGACAGCAGAAACGCACAATGACAACATAAATACACAAAATGACGCAAAAGACATACATTATTTACAGCAAAATACACAAAAGGACAACAAATATCTACAAAAATGACTCTGAAATCACACAACAAAAATACACAAATTGACAACAGGAATACACATAAATAAAATGAACTATACAAAATGATGACAACACTCCATAAACACAAAATGACAACAAAAATATACAAATGACTCCAGAGACATACAGTTTTACAGCAAAATACACAAAAGGCAAACAAAATTGCACAAAAATGACAGTAAAAAATGAATGTTTTTTCTTCAGTGAATGCAATAAGCTTCTGTACATGATAACCTTAATCATAAATTCCTATTTTCATATGTCAGTAGTTAAAAGTTTTAAAAGTTAAAATTCAGTGCTAATATTTTGAAGAAAAATGCGTTTGTTTTATCTTATCGGTTATAAGAAGCTGTGATAAACGTTAAACAGGTTTTTAAATCTTTGTCAATAACACAGTTAAGAGCTAAAATATAATAATCCATACACAGTTCTTATCCAGATGGTCTGGAATCCTTTCTCGTGGGACGTCCTCCAACATTAATCTGGATGTGTGACCATTTTCTTTGGGATCGACACTGAAACTCAACTGAACGATGGATCATTAAAAACATTGGTTGTTTTCTCAGAGCGTTTTTGGCTCCAGAGCGAATCCTAATCTGTGAAAACTCACTTCCTCATTCCACTGCGAGCAGTTCTCGGTGAATTCCTGAGATTTTTCAGCTCCGCCTCGTTCCAAAAGCATCGGCTCACGCTTGAATATTTCTATATCAATGAGTCTCTGGGCTGAACCATGTTGCTTCCTGATAGAAAACATTTCTGTTGATTGACAGGAAGTGAAATGAAGCTGTGGATCAACATGGAACCACTTTAGGGTCAAAAGGATAATAAAAAGGACAGAAAACCTGTACCAACAATGACCCACAACAATAGACAAATATCACAGATATGACAACAGGAATACACATAAATAAAATAAAATGTACAAAATAATCACAAAAATGTCTCCCTAAACACAGAATAACAAGAAAATACACAAAATCACTCTAAAGACAAACACTATTTACAGCAAAGTACACAGAAAGACAACAAAATTACACAAAAATGACTCCAAATACAAATAAATAAAAGAAAATGCACAAAATCACAATAACCTAAATACACACGTTGACTCCGAGACATACAATATTTACATAAAATATACAAAAGGACAACAATAATCTTCAAAAGTACACAAAAATGACTCCAAAAACAAATAATGTCAACAAAAATACACAAAAATGACAACAGAGATTTATTCCATAAAGCGTGTTATGATCAAACTCTGAGTATGTTCAGGCTTAAATGAAGGAAACTCTGAGTATCCCATTCCAAAAAGCGAGGTATGTTCTTCTCTGAGTATGTTACCATGGCAACATTGTCCATGAACTAAACCTGGTCGCTGGCAGGTTTTATCAAAGAAACCCTGGGTTTCTACCTGGCTCCGCCCACCTGAACACCATTTCTGAACACTTTAATAAACTTTAACACTTTTCTCTGAAACACATTAGTAACATCACACACCACAGACGTGTTCACATCATTACTAATGTTGTGTTGCTTTACGTCTTTTTTTTTTTTTTTTTTTGTGATAACGGTAATTTAGGGTTAGGGTTGTCATTAAGTGATCATTCAGTGAAAGTCACTGAGAGGTTGATCTGCATTAAAACATTTACTGACGTCTGTAGTAAAGTTCTCTGAATACAAACCTGTAGATAAAATAAAGGAGGAGATGATAATTTAAATTAATCAACTTTTAAGGCTCGATTGTTGTTTTATATTGTTATACAGTTAAGTCTGTAGACCATACATCTGTGAAGATATGATGGCGCAGTGAATTGTGACACTGCTTCAGTGTTTTTTTTATGACATTTTTTAGGACGTTGAGATGACTCTGGAGACAATATTACATTAAGAATCAATATAAATGATGTAATATGAAGCAGCAGCCACTGTCTTAATATCCAGTGTAACAGGAGGACTCTCTATGTAGTCATCCTATGATGCTGACACGTCTCCTCAGACACATTTTATTCATATTATTCATCGCTCGTCACGTCACTGAAGCAATAAAGTGATGAAGTGACCAAAAAGTGACTAATAACGGGTGATTTAAGCCACTATAGTCACTGAAGACTGAACACACCTTTAGGACAGGCTCATATTCATCAAACACAGGCTTATTTCACCCATCAGAGTGAATAAATCACTATCTTCCGTTTGGTTGTCATGGCAGTTTGAGTATTCTTTGATTCATTGATGATGGCTTTTTATCGCGCGCGTGCACGTAAGTAACCCATGGTTTACGTACTTCATACCAGCTTTAATGGAATCAGATACCCAGGGTATGTTGACCCAGAGTTTATGGAATACCTCTCAGGTACTTAAACACAGAATGAGAAGAAAATACACAAAATGACTCAAAAGACATACACTATTTAGAGCAAAGTACACAAAAGGTCGACAGAATTACACAAAATGACTCCAAAAGCACACAATAACCACAAAAATCTACAAAATGACAACGTGACTACACAAACAATTACTCCATAAACAGAGAATGACAACAGAAATACACAAAATGAGAACAAATCTACATAAAATATCAGAAAAACACACAAAATGTCCCATAACACACAGAATGACTCCAAAAATACACAAAACAACAACAGAAAACAAAGTGTTTGTTCTTTCCTTTATTATAGTCTGACTGACAGGACGTTCAATGAAGCTGTGCATCAACATGGAACCACTTCATGGTCAAAAATACAACTTAACAAAAAGGACATTAAATCTGTACCGACGAGAACCAACAACAATAGAGAAATAACACAGTTATCCAATGAGAAGAAAAGTGAGATGTCTTTAGTTTGGTGTGAAAAACAAATGAGACAGTGAGGAGAGAGAGAGGGAGAATTCCTGGTTGCCGGACCATTGATTTGATGTGTTGTGAGTGAGACGGCGCCGATAGTTGCCTGTAATTAGCCTGCTAGCTTCATTCTAAACGTGTTTACTCCGATGCATTGAGTTCATCCATCAAAGCTTCAAACTAAAAAAAAAGAAACAAATACGACAGAAACAAAAAGCAAACAACCAATAATTTATGTCTCTCTGCTTTCTTGTTTCTAAGTCGTATTTTTATCATCACCTGATCTCCGCTTGGCCCTGTTCACCTGTTACAGCTTTTTGAGTACAAAGACTCAAGCGCAAACATAACACGTGTCCCTACACAAATAATTCTAAAAACATACAAAGCTAAAATAAGATACACAAAAGAGCAACAAAAATACACAAAATGACAACAATAAACATAAATAAAATAAAATATTCACAATGACAGCAAAAATACACGAAACATACAACATTACAGCAGAATACACAAAAATGGAACAAAAATCTTCAAAAAGGCTCCAAAAATAAACAAAACTACGATAAAATGTACAAAATCAAAACAAGAGTAGAAATGAATAAAATAAAATATTCAAAATATACACAAAATACAAAGAACTTACTCCCAAATCACACAATGACATCAAAAATACATGTAAATAAAATAAAATGTACAAAATCACTATAGAAATACACAAAATGACTCAATAAACACAATAAAATACAAAGAAATGAGACACACAATGGCAACAGAAATACACAAAATGACTCCAAAGACATACAACATTTACAGCAAAATACACACAAGAACGACAAAAATACACAAAAATGACTCCATAAATACAGAATGACAAGAAAATACAAATAAATAATCCCAAAAACTTACAATGACAACACAAATCTACACAATTACAACAAAAATGTCTCCATAAACACAGAATGACAACAACAATACACAGAAAAATACACAAAATGTCTCATAACACACAAACCAATTCATATTTTCTTTATTATTTGATTGTATATTAAATATCCTTTATTATATGATCATAAATACTGACATGAAGGTTGATAATGTGACCTTTGGATCAGAAACAATCACACTTTTGTGATCAAAATGCAGCTTTCTCACCTTTTCCCATCATTCCAACCCTTGTTGTTTCCTAACAAACATTTCTATTCCAAACAGACACTAGTCTGTACCCAAACAATCACATCATTTTTCATTTGGAAAGTAAATAAAGTTCTGGCTGTGACTATGTGCCTGTGATGTCATTCATCAATGACTTGTTCCTCCTGCTGTGATGTTTTCTTTACACTTGTGACGTTCCCACAGAAGTTTTTCAGTATCTTCACACATTAATGTTTACACAAACATTCCTCCCTCCCTCCCTCCGCTGTTAATGTTGCATTCAGGAGGAAACTGATTTTAAACAGCTAACTTGTACATTTCCTCCTAATACATGTTAGCCATCGGTCTGGGAAATGTATGCAGTTGTATTTGTGCCACAAAAACACATTCTGTTGAATTTTCTCCACAATTATTAATGGTTATTAGACTGTAAAGGAAACATATTGTAGGACTTAAGAGTGTAACTGTGTTGTGTGAATGTCGACACCGGATATGGACACCTGACCCCCAAAAAAACACAACAGAAATACACAAAAATACAGAAAAGACAAACACACAAAATGACTACAAAAACACAAAAAATGAAACAACACAAAGAACTAAAAAAAAAAAAAAGAAATACACAAAATGGAAAAAAATACACAAAACAACAAAATGACTAAAAACACACAAAAGGACAAAAATATTAAAAACACCACAAAAAAAGACTTAAAAAAACACACAAATCTACAACAACAAAAAACCCACAAAATGACTCCAAAAACACAACACGACACTAAAATACACAAAACACCAGCAAAAACAATCAGAAACACAACAAAGACACTCAAAAGAACTCTAGTGATGCACAAAACGACAACAAAAACACACCAAATTCTTCCATAAGAACACAAACAACAACATGAACACACAATAACACTGTGTTATGTATTAATACTCTCATTGTCTTTATTCTTGATACTGACATGTTGATTATGTGAAAACTAAATCAGATAAAATCCCATTTTTGTGGCTCTACTGTGGTAAAAGTTATTATTTACACTTTACGTCATATTTTTTCAACCATACAATCTTGTTTTTTAAATCATCTCTAAACTTAGCTGTTGTGTTCATTCAGTGTTTGTAGCACTTTTTACTTAACCATTAACGTTTCTTGCTAAATATCATCAGTGCGTAGTTTACGACAGTTAAAAGTTCTATTTTCTGATTCTTTAGCTGCAGGAATGTTAAATGAATTAATGAATAGCTTTATTTGTCATTGCACATGTTACAGAGCAACAAGATTTCATTTTAGTTTCATTCTGTCCAAGCGAACGTGAAAAGACAATCACATATAACACTTAAAATATGGGAGGACAGGAGCGGGAGGACTGTGGTTCGCCACAAGGGCGGCGCCCCATATTTAGAGGAAATAAATGGGGATGGAGCCACTGTCTGCAGAGACTTCCTGGTGATAAGATGAGACAGCCTTGCATAGCTGGCTATGGGAGCCAAAAGGAAGATAAGCAATGTGTTTCTGATTCAGGCTAGATCAATTTCAAATAGCCTTTTGTTCCGGGTCTCTCTGTATTAATCCAATAAGGTGGTCTTAACTTGCAAGCTGGGCACCCAACTTCTCCAAGTTGGTTCCAATTCCGCGTCAGCAATCTTTTAAGTTCATTCATCGCATGAGTCTTAGTGTTGAGAGCAGAAATGACTGGCAGCCTTCCCAAAACAGTTGCCAGTGTAATACAGACTTTGTGATAGGTCAGAGAGCTGCTAGCTCCAATCAGCAGCATGTCTGCTACCATAATTCCAATCATGTAGATGTCCTCCACGTCTTCCACGGAAAGAACTGACTGACACACAACTCGCCACTTGTTCCAAGGATCCAGTTCATATCCAGCCGCAAACGTCTAGCTTGGACGCGCGGGCTCACCATTGCGCGATCTTTTTGTCGAAAAAATTTGATCGATTGCATTGAGAGACCAACTGATCAATTCCATAATTCCAGTTTTGGATGAGACGCAAAGAGAGGCTCTTAATAGATTCACAAGACCAGACAAAACAAAAGCAACAGCAAGGACAGATACGGGTCGGAAGAGAGGGAGCAAAGAAAAAAGTGACCGCCTTTGTTGAGTAGCAGAAAAGAGGGAAAGATAGATATTATTATTATGGAAGCATCAGTAGATCATTGGAGAATGCAACATATTTGGTATTTGCAACCATAGTACGAAAGATAACATGGGAAGGAGACGGATCAAAAAGGGATTCATCACATTTCAGGGGAAATGTTTATAGTGTGATGGATTTGCAGAGAAGTCGTAACCTCTGTTGTTAGAAACCAGAGTTTTTCACCACGTTTGGCTGCCGAAACGTCAGCGATATTCATCAGTGGATTAAAGAAAGCTTCCACATATGGAGGATTTAAAATCCCACACACAGGTTCCCTTTGAGCAGGAGGTCCAACAATGAGGGCCAGCAGAGCTGAAATAGCAGCAACAACATGAAGCGTTGATGACTGCAGCGCTGGCAAAGAAGGGTCCGTGGACCAAAGAAGGATCTGATCCAAACGCAGACAGAGCGCAAAGTTTGTGTTGCACACATCATTAATTTCAGCGTCAGGATCCAACAGCTCTGAACAAACAGAGCGAGAACTTTTCACCTTCAGCTACGAGTTGGTGATGAAAACACACGCAACTGTGTTTCATAAGGTCTCGCTGGTTGGGTTAGAACAGGATCGTGTGTTTTTGGAGTTTGGAGTTTTATTTGTCATTTTGTGTATTTATGTAGATTTTTTTTGTGTTTCTGGAGCCATTTTGTGTGTGTTTTGGGAGTGTTTTTTATGCAAAACGACTCCGAAAACAAATAAAACAAAAATAAAAATCACAAAAAGAATCCAAAAACACGAATGAAAAATATTTTGAAAAGTGAGAACAAAAATGCACAAATAGACAGAAAAATGCACAAATAGACAGAAAAATGCACAAATAGACAGAAAAATGCACAAAATTACTCAAAAAATTAATTTCATTTCATTTCATTTCATTTAGTCAAAAGCAATTTCCCACTGAGATAAATAAAGTACTTCTGATTCCGATTCTGATTCTGAAAAACACAAAACAATAATTAACGCACACAAAACATTCTTAGTCTCATCGCAAGCAAAGAACGGTTGGCGCCAAAGTCCCTCCCACGCCTCTAGGGAGGTTTTCCTCCTCGGAATCACTATAATATCCGCTTTGTTCCCTTTGTTTCTTTATAATGTGTGTGTCTGTGTGTAAGTCCACTGAGGATGAATATGACTTCATGGGATTGCTGCAGGAACACACACACACGCACACACACACACCAGTTAACCTCTTCAGGGCTGAAGTCGGACGCTTTCCCTCCTGAATAATATTTGAGCTGTAATGAATCCGTGTTTTCTCGACCTCAAGCTCACACACATTCAGCGTCGTTAGATATTCACACGACATCTACATTCCTGAGCTTGTTTTCTTCTTCCAGCTCTGTATCCGTCTGCGATGAGGATAAAGCGAGGGTTGTATTCATTAATGGAGCCAATGTTCCAGAACTCGATGGAGGACGTCAATCGGCTTTTTGAGGTCAGTTTCCCTCAATTATTATTATTATTATTATTATTATTATAATCAATGGATATGATACAAGCAAAATACAAATCGAGCTGAGAATGTTTCCCTCAGGCCAATAAAAATTATGTCTTGTCACATTTTTAACAACAATAACAAGAAGTTTAAAGAGTTCCAACAAAGTGAAAGTGCAAATGTCTCAGAAAACATCATCAGTATGAGTAGTACATTAGTATGAGTAGTACGTTAGTATGAGTAGTACATTAGTATGAGTAGTACATTAGTATGAGTAGTACGTTAGTATGAGTAGTACGTTAGTATGTGTAGTACATTAGTATGTGTAGTACATTAGTATGAGTAGTACATTAGTATGAGTAGTACGTTAGTATGAGTAGTACATTAGTATGAGTAGTACGTTAGTATGAGTAGTACGTTAGTATGAGTAGTACGTTAGTATGAGTAGTACATTAGTATGAGTAGTACGTTAGTATGAGTAGTACGTTAGTATGTGTAGTACATTAGTATGTGTAGTACATTAGTATGAGTAGTACATTAGTATGAGTAGTACGTTAGTATGAGTAGTACATTAGTATGAGTAGTACGTTAGTATGAGTAGTACGTTAGTATGTGTAGTACATTAGTATGTGTAGTACGTTAGTATGAGTAGTCCGTTAGTATGAGTAGTACGTTAGTATGAGTAGTCCGTTAGTATGAGTAGTACGTTAGTATGAGTAGTACGTTAGTATGAGTAGTACGTTAGTATGTGTAGTACATTAGTATGTGTAGTACATTAGTATGAGTAGTACATTAGTATGAGTAGTACGTTAGTATGAGTAGTACATTAGTATGAGTAGTACGTTAATATGAGTAGTACGTTAGTATGTGTAGTACATTAGTATGTGTAGTACGTTAGTATGAGTAGTCCGTTAGTATGAGTAGTACGTTAGTATGAGTAGTCCGTTAGTATGAGTAGTACGTTAGTATGAGTAGTACGTTTGTATGAGTAGTACATTAGTATGAGTAGTACGTTAGTATGAGTAGTACGTTAGTATGAGTAGTACGTTAGTATGAGTAGTACATTAGTATGAGTAGTACGTTAGTATGAGTAGTACGTTAGTATGAGTAGTACGTTAGTATGAGTAGTACGTTAGTATGAGTAGTACATTAGTATGAGTAGTACGTTAGTATGAGTAGTACGTTAGTATGAGTAGTACGTTAGTATGAGTAGTACATTAGTATGAGTAGTACGTTAGTATGAGTAGTACGTTAGTATGAGTAGTACGTTAGTATGAGTAGTTCATTAGTATGAGTAGTACGTTAGTATGAGTAGTACATTAGTATGAGTAGTACATTAGTATGAGTAGTAAGTTAGTATGAGTAGTACGTTAGTATGAGTAGTACGTTAGTATGAGTAGTACATTAGTATGAGTAGTACATTAGTATGAGTAGTACGTTAGTATGAGTAGTACGTTAGTATGAGTAGTACGTTAGTATGAGTAGTACGTTAGTATGACTTTACAACACAGTCTTCCAGTTGTCGACTCATCTCCTTCCTCTCCTAGATCCTACTCTCAGGAATGCAGATCGGACCCGAGCGGCGCCCCCTGCTGATCCCGGACCAGGAGTTGGCCTCCCTGAGGAATGTGGACAAACTAGAAGTCCTCTGTGAGGACGTGCTACCAAAAACGCTCTCCGACATCCGACGCCTGTTGGATGAGCTCACCCTACGGCGGAGGCCTCTGAGCCGGAGGGATTTTGAGCGTACGGTTCTAACCCTGGTCTACGCCTCCCAGACTGTGGCTCAGAGCTCAGATCAGTACCAGAGGGAGGCCTGGACTCACACTCTGGTCCAGCTTTTCAGGGCCCTGCAGGAGGACCTGAGACTGGTTTAAACAGCTTTCCATTACTGCCAGTCCTATTAACACTGGTTTCAGATGAATGTCAGGATCACCGCCTCAGTGCTGTCAGACTGAGGCAATTTAAACCCTTTTCTCACTAATCTGCTTCAAATACCGTCATTATCTGCTCTTTACGATAATTTCACCATCGACGCCTCGTCAGGAATTCTCACAGACGTACAGACGTGTGTTTTAACCTGATTCAAAACAAACAGAGTGTGGATTAGTCCACATCAGATGTTCTTCCCTCTGTTTCTTCAGGCTGCCCTTCCTACTGTCCTCCACCAGATCATACTGGTATTCGCATATCAATCTAATCTGTCTTGCACGACAAAATATCAAGTGAAAAAAAAAATATCTTACACAACAAAATCTCACACAATAAAATCTCACTTTACAAAATCTTCCGACAAAATCTCACGCTATAAAATTTTGCACAATGAATTCTCGCACAATGAAGTCTCACGCTACAAAACCTCAAAATAGGCACACAACAAAATCTCACACGACAAAATCTCACACGACAAAATCTCACACGACAAAATCTCACACGACAAAATCTCACACGACAAAATCTCACACGACAAAATCTCACGCTAAAAAACGTCATGCTACAAACTCTCGCACAATGAAATCTCATGCTACAAAATCTTGCTTAACGAAATCTCACGCTATAAAACATCACGCTACAAAATCTCACACAACTAAATCTTACAAAGTCTCACACGGCAAAATCTTGCATTACAAAATCTCACGCTAAAAATGTCACGCTACAAAATCTCACGCTAAAAATGTCACGCTACAAAATCTCACGCTAAAAAACGTCATGCTACAAACTCTCGCACAATGAAATCTCATGCTACAAAATCTTGCTTAACGAAATCTCACGCTATAAAACATCACGCTACAAAATCTCACACAACTAAATCTTACAAAGTCTCACACGGCAAAATCTTGCATTACAAAATCTCACGCTAAAAATGTCACGCTACAAAATCTCACGCTAAAAATGTCACGCTACAAAATCTCACGCTAAAAATGTCACGCTACAAAATCTCACGCTAAAAATGTCACCCTACAAAATCTCACGCTAAAAATGTCACGCTACAAAATCTCGCACAATGAAATCTGATCTGAAATCTCTCAATGAAAAAATATCTTGCAATACAAAATCTCACACGACAAAATCTTGCATGAAGAAATCTCACGATAAAACATCATTTTACAAAATCCTACAAAATCTCATGTGACAAAATATTGCGCTCATATACTGTACAGATGTTATTGATTTAACAAAAACTAAACTTTAAGTTGAGCTTTATTTTGAAAGGGTGTCGTGGAGTCACCTCCAGTCATCTGCTTCTCTCCACGTTTCCAGTCATTAAAACGTCTTTGTCTAATATTTGTGAATAATCTGACAGTGAAGAGCAACAATCCCACACGTTTGTCTCATTACATCAAACGACTAAAATTCTGATCAAGCAAATCTGCTCAAAATGGTGGAGATTTGCCCAACCTGGCAACGCTGAGGCCACGTGCAAAGGATGTGTAAATCTCATCTCTTCAGCACCACCTACTGTTCACTCTCATTAAACACACTCACCTTCTCTATCACAGCTGGAATTACACAAGCAGATGTTTTCATATTTAAAGAACCTTAAACACTTTCTACGAGTACTGGTATCCGTGCTTATGAATGTTATATTATTATGAAAAAATAATTGTTGATATCTAAAAATATAATTTAAATTAAAAAAAAAATTAACGTTTTTTTTAATCCATATTTTAAACTTAGATATAAAAAAAAAAAAAAACCTTGGCTTTCAATTTTACAAATCTGGACATGTGTTGGTTTAAATCTATTCACATTGATGTGTTTTTAAAATTAAAAGACTAACTAAAATAAATGACGTCGTACTGAATGAAATTGAATTGTAAAGATAGTATTTTACAAAAGTATTCTGTTTTTAAACATAGTTAATTTTGGTTGTTTCTGTGGAACTCAAACCTCTAACAACCACTAGATGGCAGCATTAGCATTAGATAGAAACAATAATATGCCACCATACAACAAAAATGAAAAAAATAAAATAAAATAGAGGTTTATGATTATTCTGTTGATCACTGAACAGATTTTAAACAACAAAAAAAATAATAGATTAAAAGAAAATACATTAAAAAAAAAAAAACTTTTTAAAAATGCCAACATTTTGTAGATTATTTTCATTTAACTTCAATGTGAGAATCACCAATAGGTTCCATGTATTTAATCTTTTGTTATGCATAATAAACTGAATTTAAAAGAAATAAAAATGTCTTTACCTGATTCTATGCACATTTAGGTCACATAATAGTTTAAAACAACCAAAGGCAAATTTGAAGCCAATATTATACAAAAGGATGATATTTGTAGACATTTACTGGTTATATGTAGGATTATTAACCTCTGGTGGCCACTAGGTGGCAGCATCAGCCTCACATGGCTGTGAATCCTGATC